>NC_056735.1:1232064127-1232099127 GCF_019279795.1 Protopterus annectens
AAAATAACTGAACTTGTGCAGTGTCTCATACAGATATTTAAGAGCAGACTTTATTCGGGTATATAGGGCATTTTGAGCCAACTATCTCTGGGAATATTTTGGGGTATCAAAATATAGAAGAGAATCATCAGACAACCTATGCAGAAGATTCAATAAGAACGAGAAGTGTATTAATTAGTTCACCGAGAGAGCAGCTAATGCAGGTAACATGCGACCAAATTACATTAAAGCATGCACTGGTTTAGATATTGTTAAGGACTGCCTAGCCACTTATTATGGGAACAAGTGTTTTGGTATATTGGCAGGCTAGAAGGGCATTAATGCCCATGCTTGAAATATTTGTATGTATGTATGTAGATACCACATGCCAAAGCCATCCCCAGATTAAGCATTGTTCATTAGCTATGATACCACAAACTGGGACTTGTAAATGCATGGGAATAACAACATTAACTACTAATAATGGAAAGATAAAAATCATAACAGCATCATGTGCATGTCCAGAGAAATCCACTGCTATAAGAGGAATTTGGTGACCATCTATTACTCTACATTACATAAAATATGGCTACTGTAAAACTACCTCAATATGCTATCTTAAAGTAATATGGGTCAGAGACATTCAATGCAAATATACCTCATTAGTCAAGTATGGTATGGGATGGGATGGTATGCTAAAGAATATACCTCATTAGTTAAGTATGGTATGGGATGGGATGGTATGATAAAGAATATACCTCATTAGTTAAGCATCGTATGGGATGGTATGCTAAAGAATATACCTCATTAGTTAAGTATGGTATGGGATGGGATGGTATGCTAAAAAATATACCTCATTAGTTAAGTATGGTGTGGGATGGTATGGTATGCTAAAGAATAGACCTCATTAGTTTAGAATGGTATGGGATGGGATGGTATGCTAAAGAATATACTTCATTAGTTAAATATGGTATGGTATGGGATGGTATGCTAAAGAATATACCTCATTAGTTAAGTATGGTATGGGATGGGATGGTATGCTAAAGAATATACCTCATTAGTTAAGTATGGTATGGGATGGGATGGTATGCTAAAGAATATACCTCATTAGTTAAGTATGGTATGGGATGGGATGGTATGCTAAAGAATATACCTCATTAGTTAAGTATGGTATGGGATGGGATGGTATGATAAAGAATATACCTCATTAGTTAAGCATCGTATGGGATGGTATGCTAAAGAATATACCTCATTAGTTAAGTATGGTATGGGATGGGATGGTATGCTAAAAAATATACCTCATTAGTTAAGTATGGTGTGGGATGGTATGGTATGCTAAAGAATAGACCTCATTAGTTTAGAATGGTATGGGATGGGATGGTATGCTAAAGAATATACTTCATTAGTTAAATATGGTATGGTATGGGATGGTATGCTAAAGAATATACCTCATTAGTTAAGTATGGTATGGGATGGGATGGTATGCTAAAGAATATACCTCATTAGTTAAGTATGGTATGGGATGGTATGCTAAAGAATATACCTCATTAGTTAAGTATGGTATGGGATGGTATGGTATGCTAAAGAATATACCTCATTAGTTAAGTATGGAATGGGATGGTATGCTAAAGAATATACCTCATTAGTTAAGTATGGCATGGGATGGGATGGTATGCTAAAGAATATACCTCATTAGTTAAGTATGGTATGGGATGGTATGGTATGCTAAAGAATATACCTCATTAGTTAAGTATGGAATGGGATGGTATGCTAAAGAATATACCTCATTAGTTAAGTATGGTATGGGATGGTATGCTAAAGAATATACCTCATTAGTTAAGTATGGTATGGGATGGTATGGTATGCTAAAGAATATACCTCATTAGTTAAGTATGGAATGGGATGGTATGCTAAAGAATATACCTCATTAGTTAAGTATGGCATGGGATGGGATGGTATGCTAAAGAATATACCTCATTAGTTAAGAATGGTATGGGATAGGATGGTATGCTAAAGAATATACCTCATTACTTAAGTATGGTATGGGATGGTATGCTAAAGAATATATCTCATTAGTTAAGTATGGTATGGGATGGTATGCTATAGAATATACCTCATTAGTTAAGTATGACATGGGATGGGATGGTATGCTAAAGAATATACCTCATTAGTTAAGCATGGTATGGGATGGTATGGTATGCTAAAGAATATACCTCATTAGTTAAGCATCGTATGGGATGGTATGCTAAAGAATATACCTCATTAGTTAAGTATGGTATGGGATGGGATGGTATGCTAAAAAATATACCTCATTAGTTAAGTATGGTGTGGGATGGTATGGTATGCTAAAGAATAGACCTCATTAGTTTAGAATGGTATGGGATGGGATGGTATGCTAAAGAATATACTTCATTAGTTAAATATGGTATGGTATGGGATGGTATGCTAAAGAATATACCTCATTAGTTAAGTATGGTATGGGATGGGATGGTATGCTAAAGAATATACCTCATTAGTTAAGTATGGTATGGGATGGGATGGTATGCTAAAGAATATACCTCATTAGTTAAGTATGGTATGGGATGGGATGGTATGCTAAAGAATATACCTCATTAGTTAAGTATGGTATGGGATGGGATGGTATGATAAAGAATATACCTCATTAGTTAAGCATCGTATGGGATGGTATGCTAAAGAATATACCTCATTAGTTAAGTATGGTATGGGATGGGATGGTATGCTAAAAATATACCTCATTAGTTAAGTATGGTGTGGGATGGTATGGTATGCTAAAGAATAGACCTCATTAGTTTAGAATGGTATGGGATGGGATGGTATGCTAAAGAATATACTTCATTAGTTAAATATGGTATGGTATGGGATGGTATGCTAAAGAATATACCTCATTAGTTAAGTATGGTATGGGATGGGATGGTATGCTAAAGAATATACCTCATTAGTTAAGTATGGTATGGGATGGGATGGTATGCTAAAGAATATACCTCATTAGTTAAGTATGGTATGGGATGGTATGCTAAAGAATATACCTCATTAGTTAAGTATGGTATGGGATGGTATGGTATGCTAAAGAATATACCTCATTAGTTAAGTATGGAATGGGATGGTATGCTAAAGAATATACCTCATTAGTTAAGTATGGCATGGGATGGGATGGTATGCTAAAGAATATACCTCATTAGTTAAGTATGGTATGGGATGGTATGGTATGCTAAAAATATACCTCATTAGTTAAGTATGGAATGGGATGGTATGCTAAAGAATATACCTCATTAGTTAAGAATGGTATGGGATAGGATGGTATGCTAAAGAATATACCTCATTACTTAAGTATGGTATGGGATGGTATGCTAAAGAATATATCTCATTAGTTAAGTATGGTATGGGATGGTATGCTATAGAATATACCTCATTAGTTAAGTATGGCATGGGATGGGATGGTATGCTAAAGAATATACCTCATTAGTTAAGCATGGTATGGGATGGTATGGTATGCTAAAGAATATACCTCATTAGTTAAGCATCGTATGGGATGGTATGCTAAAGAATATACCTCATTAGTTAAGTATGGCATGGGATGGGATGGTATGCTAAAGAATATACCTCATTAGTTAAGTATGGTATGGGATGGGATGGTATGCCGAAGAATATACCTCATTAGTTAAGTATGGTATGGGATGGTATGCTAAAGAATATACCTCATTAGTTAAGTATGGCATGGGATGGGATGGTATGCTAAAGAATATACCTCATTAGTTAAGTATGGTATGGGATGGGATAGTATGCTAAAGAATATACTTCATTAGTTAAGAATGGTATGGGATGGGATGGTATGCTAAAGAAAATACCTCATTAGTTAAGTATGGTATGGGATGGGATGGTATGCTAAAGAATATACCTCATTAGTTAAGTATGGTATGGGATGGGATGGTATGCCGAAGAATATACCTCATTAGTTAAGTATGGTATGGGATGGGATGGTATGCTAAAGAATATACCTCATTAGTTAAACATCGTATGGGATGGGATGGTATGCTAAAGAATATGCCTCATTAGTTAAGTATGGTATGGGATGGGATAGTATGCTAAAGAATATACCTCATTATTTAAGCATCGTATGGGATGGTATGCTAAAGAATATTCCTTATAAGTTAAGAATGGCATGGGATGGGATGGTATGCTAAAGAATATACCTCATTAGTTAAGCATCGTATGGGATGGTATGCTAAAGAATATTCCTCGTTAGTTAAGTATGGCATGGGATGGGATGGTATGCTAAAGAATATACCTCATTAGTTAAGTATGGTATGGGATGGGATAGTATGCTAAAGAATATACCTCATTAGTTAAGTACGGTGTGGGATGGTATGGTATGCTAAAGAATATACCTCATTTGTTAAGAATGGTATGGGATGGTATGCTAAAGAATATACCTCATTAGTTAAGCATCGTATGGGATGGTATGCTAAAGAATATTCCTCATTAGTTAAGTATGGCATGGGATGGGATGGTATGCTAAAGAATATACCTCATTAGTTAAGCATTGTATGGGATGGTATGGTAAAGAATATTCCTCATTAGTTAAGTATGGCATGGGATGGGATGGTATGCTAAAGAATATGCCTCATTAGTTAAGTATGGTATGGGATGGGATGGTATGCTAAAGAATATACCTCATTAGTTAAGTATGGTATGGGATGGGATAGTGTGCTAAAGAATATACCTCATTAGTTAAGTATGGTATGGGATGGGATGGGATGCTAAAGAATATACCTCATTAGTTAAGAATGGTATGGGATGGGATGGTATGCTAAAGAATATACCTCATTAGTTAAGTATGGTATGGGATGGTATGGTATGCTAAAGAATATACCTCATTAGTTAAGTATGGCATGGGATGGGATGGTATGCTAAAGAATATACCTCATTAGTTAATTTTGGTATGGGATGGGATGGTATGCTAAAGAATATATCTCATTAGTTAAGTATGGCATGGGATGGGATGGTATGCTAAAGAATATACCTCATTAGTTAAGTATAGTATGGGATGGTATGGTATGCTAAAGAATATACCTCATTAGTTAAGCATCGTATGGGATGGTATACTAAAGAATATACGTCATTAGTTAAGTATGGTATGGGATGGGATGGTATGCTAAAGAATATACCTCATTAGTTAAGTATGGTATGGGATGGGATGGTATGCTAAAGAATATACCTCATTAGTTAAGTATGGTGTGGGATGGTATGGTATGCTAAAGAATATACCTCATTAGTTTAGAATGGTATGGGATGGGATGGTATGCTGAAGAATATACTTCATTAGTTAAGTATGGTATAGTATGGGATGGTATGCTAAAGAATATACCTCATTAGTTAAGTATGGTATGGGATGGGATGGTATACTAAAGAATATACCTCATTAGTTAAGTATGGCATGGGATGAGATGGTATGCTAAAGAATATACCTCATTAGTTAAGTATGGGATGGGATGGTATGCTAAAGAATATACCTCATTAGTTAAGTATGGTATGGGATGGTATGGTATGCTAAGGAATATACCTCATTAGTTAAGTATGGTATGGGATGGTATGGTATGCTAAGGAATATACCTCATTTGTTAAGTATGGTATGGGATGGAATGGTATGCTAAAGAATATACTTCATTAGTTAAGTATGGTATGGGATGGGATGCTAAAGAATATACCTCATTAGTTAAGTATGGTATGGGATGGGATGGTATGCTAAAGAATATACCTCATTAGTTAAGTATAGTATGGGATGGGATGGTATGCTAAAGAATATACCTCATTAGTTAAGTATGGTATGGGATGGGATGGTATGCTAAAGAATATACCTCATTACTTAAGTATGGTATGGGATGGTATGCTAAAGAATATACTTCATTAGTTAAGTATGGTATGGGATGGGATGCTAAAGAATATACCTCATTAGTTAAGTATGGTATGGGATGGGATGGTATGCTAAAGAATATACCTCATTAGTTAAGTATGGTATGGGATGGTATGCTAAAGAATATACCTCATTAGTTAAGTATGGCATGGGATGGGATGGTATGCTAAAGAATATACCTCATTAGTTAAGTATGGTATGGGATGGGATGGTATGCTAAAGAATATACCTCATTAGTTAAGTATGGCATGGGATGGGATGGTATGCTAAAGAATATACCTCATTAGTTAAGTATGGTATGGGATGGGATGGTATGCTAAAGAATATACCTCATTAGTTAAGTATGGTATGGGATGGTATGGTATGCTAAAGAATATACCTCATTAGCTAATCATCGTATGGGATGGGATGCTAAAGAATATACCTCATTAGTTAAGTATGGTATGGGATGGGATGGTATGCTAAAAAATATACCTCATTAGTTAAGTATGGTATGGGATGGGATGGTATGCTAAAGAATATACCTCATTAGTTAAGTATGGTATGGGATGGGATGGTATGCTAAAGAATATACCTCATTAGTTAAGTATGGTGTGGGATGGTATGGTATGCTAAAGAATATACCTCATTAGTTTAGAATGGTATGGGATGAGATGGTATGCTAAAGAATATACTTCATTAGTTAAGTATGGTATAGAATGGGATGGTATGCTAAAGAATATACCTCATTAGTTAAGTATGGTATGGGATGGGATGGTATGCTAAAGAATATACCTCATTAGTTAAGTATGGCATGGGATGAGATGGTATGCTAAAGAATATACCTCATTAGTTAAGTATGGTATGGGATGGTATGCTAAAGAATATACCTCATTAGTTAAGTATGGTATGGGATGGTATGGTATGCTAAGGAATATACCTCATTTGTTAAGTATGGTATGGGATGGTATGGTATGCTAAGGAATATACCTCATTAGTTAAGTATAGTATGGGATTGGATGGTATGCTAAAGAATATACCTCATTAGTTAAGTATGGTATGGGATGGGATGGTATGCTAAAGAATATACCTCATTACTTGCAAACATATGTCAGCATTACTGTATATAAAATACAAATTGTGTCCCCTTAATCACATCTAATTAAAATACTCTTAGGTTGGAACAATACTGTGAAATATAAATTAGTATAAAATGTAAGTTAAAATTTTCACAATTTGTTCTCTAAAAAGACTAAAAAGATGTTGTTGTGTCTCTCGGCTTTTCCTGGCCAGGGGTCGCCACAGCGGAACTCCAGTCCGCTAATGATTGGTAGTTGATTTTTACGTGCCGAGTTACCAGCCCTGACGCAAAACCTTCAACGAAGGTACACCCGTTCACTCATGTCTCCACGCAGAAGACACTCTAGCTGAGAATCGAACCGGACAGCGTCTTACTGTGAGGTGACGACGCTACCGCAGCACCACCAGCATGCGTTTTATATAGTAAAAATTTTTTACAACAGAACTATGGACAGATATTACTCCTATTTTACAATAATATAACTGCTTGTGTTTTAGTCTAACATTCAGAATACTTGTAAACTAATACAATTGTTTTCAAACTAATATGGTAAGCTGTGTCTTAAAAGTGCAGACATTTTTGCTCATAAACTATCAAGTTTTAAATAAAAGCAGGAATTTAGTTGGTCTGATTACAGCAACATATACAGAACATATACATAAAAGCAGGAATCTAGTTGGTTTGATTACAATAATATAAACAGAAAATATACATTAAAGTAGGAATTTAGTTGGATGCCAAATGAATTCAATCAGAGAGGTATAAACTGAACTATTTTAATCAGTATTATTGTACCAGTATCAACAAGTGATGAATAAAATAATAAATATGAAGACATCTCAGACATCTCCCTTCAGGAGCCTGTATAAGACTGAGAAAGATGACAAGGACTCCAGTCTCTCCTGGTAGGTAAGTTTATTTTTGACCAGGGAAGTTTTTGTTATGAACCTCTGTGTTTTTTTAGTTTTTTATATGCCTAACTAGATACATGCTGAAGGGTGCATTATATTCAATAATAGGTCTGAATAAGGCAGAATACAAGGGAAAATGACTTTCTTGGTTTTAGAAGAGATGCCCCCTGGCGATTTCTTGTGAAATGTAGAATGGTTTCCTAACTATAGTCACCATGTAGTGGTCCAAGGAGAGGGATCTATCAACTCACGTTCTCAGATTCCTGATTACTAATTCATGTGGTAACATGGTGCTTTTGTTGTGCTTCTCTTTCTAGAAGGGGATAATGTGGCATTACTTGTCACTTACTTTAAACTCTTTTTCAATGCACCAGGAACTGAGTTTAATTCATTTATTTTGGATGGAATATGGATCCAAAGAGGATTTAACAACCACACCCATCTTGCACTGATCTGCAAACCTTGTTAACCAAAGATTGCTGTTATCACTTTGGAGGTCTGAAAATGGATGCTAAACAGAAGGGACCCAGCACAGACCCCTGGAAGACACCACTGGTTTCTCTATGTCTGAGGAGATGTCATCCACTCTGACAATGGGTATTCTGTTCTTAACCAAAAGCAACCACACAGAAAAGATGCTGTCACCAGGAATTGTACACAGCAAGATGAACACTTTGACTAGTAAATCACAGTCAGTAAAACAGCTAAAGTCTTGCACAACTCTTTAATAGGTAGTTAAGTTATTTGTTAGGACATCACCAGAAATGGCAAAATTCAGCAGGAAAGATATGCAATTTACAAAGCTGAATTGCAGTGGGTCTAGCTTAGGTTAAAAATGTCATGATTTGTGAGGTCGGTGATAATGTGTTTCATGGCTTTACAGATAAGACTCATAAGGCTGATGGATCTCTATATTTCTGGGGCCTTTAGTGAGTCAGCCCTTATTGTGGGAGGGGCATTACTACAGCAGTGTGCTAGGATTCAAGGACATAACATGCAGGAAGACTTAGGTTAAACGGTTTGAGGTGGGGAATCAGTGACTGCATGCTTAACACTGTTTATTAGATAGCAGAGCATGTTGTCTTGGCCCATGGATAAAGTGGTTTTGGTCTTTGTGAGTACATTAAACACATGTTCCATACTAGTGTTAGTGTGTGTGTAGGGGAGTTGACTCTGGCATGGTGAGTTCAGGAGGGAGATTTGCTGCGAACTTATTACCTAGTATGTTTGCAATGCCTTTTTGGTTTAAGAGGGAGGCTCCAATATGGAGAAGCTTGCAGCAGACTTTAAAGTCATTTCTTAGTTTTCTGATGTAACTGAAGAAGGACTTGTAATCATCCTTTGCTTCAGTTGCTAGTCTTTGTTCGTGTAATGTATTACTGGTCTTTATAGTTGCTTTCAGTTTCTTAGTGAGAATTTTAATATTACTTTGATGCTGTGGGGTTCTAGCACTATAAGATAATTTAATGAGTTTCTTCCTTCTGTTATAGGTTCATAGGTTGGTACTAGGCTATCGGCCCTAGGGCCTATACAAGCCTAGCCATAACAATTCCCTGGCTACTTCTTCCCAGAATATTTACTTCCCTGGTCCCCTGTCTAGCAGTGCAACTAATGTAATCCCCGGGGTGAATTTCCTAACTCCCATCTAATCGTCAAGGTTCCTTTTGAAGAGGGCCAAAGAGGTGCTCAGCTTGACATGTATGGGCAGTCTATTCCAGAGTATGGGAGTCTCTGGGTCAGGAACGTATCCCTCCAGCATGTTTTGTTCATTGTGATGACCAGGTTTAGATCCCTGGAGTGTGTGGCTCTGAGGAATTGGGATTTCTTTAAGTGTAGCATGTCCAACAACACTGGGTTTGACATGGCCTTGTATGTTAAGCAGAGATCGCCTCTGAATAGGAGATATGCAACAGAGTATAGCTGGAGTTTTTTTAGATGGTCAGCATAGGGCATCTGCTTTAGGCCTGTGATTCTTTTAGTGAGGTATTTCTGTGGCCTTTCCAGTTGTTGCAGATGTCTTGTGAGGTACATATCGAATGGGGTATTGTACTCTATAATGGGTCTAATGAGGGATGAATACAGTGGGACAATGACCTCCTTTTTTCCTGGATGAAAAGCCCTTAATGATGAGTTGTGCCACATAGAAGGATTTCCTGACTGTTGTGACTATGTGGTTATCGAAGGTGAGACCACTGTCCACCTGTGTCCCAAAGTCCATTATCACACTTTCGGTATTTAGTGAACTGCCACTTATGAGATAATTCATGAGTACATGGTTTTTCCCAAAGGGGATAACTATACATTTCTTGGCATTGAGATTGAGCCCATGGCTCTGGCACCAAGCATCTGTATCTGTAAGGCCCTTTTGTAGAATATTCGCATCATTTGGGGATTCAGTAATGGCTCCCAGTTTGCAGTCATCTGTGAACTTTGTAAGCCAGAGTCCCTTAGTGCTGGCCTGTACTTCAGAGAAGTAGATGCCAAACAAGAACGGTCCCAGGACTGAACCCTGAGGTACTCCGCTTGTCACTTGTCTGGAGCTGGATTTTGAGTCGGCTACTTTTACAGTGTGGTTTCTATTAGTAAGCCAGTTGGCAACCCATCAAGTGACGTAGGGATTAATGCCCAGCTTAGTAAGTTTATCTATGATTCCAGAGTGGGGAATGGTGTCAAAGGCCTTGGCGATGTTCAGATAGGCTGTGAGGACTGCCTTACCCTTGTCCAAGCCTCTGGAGACTGATTCAAAGAAGTCAATCAGGTTGAGGAGACAAGATCGGCCTTAACTCTCAGTTGCCATAATAGTTCTTTATACGCCAGTAAATGGTCAATAGGGCCACCCCTTTCATCTATGATGATCTGTTCAAGAACTATAAACTTGAAATAGTGACCTGGGTGAGGGTTGATATGTTTGGCTAATGCAACTATTATTGCAATTGAGGGTCAATGCCACCACTAGCCCAGGGCTTAATGATATGGTTTCACTTAGCAGTTTTTTTTTTAATTAAAAGCAGACTTCTGCATTTAAATATTCCATGTTTTTTACAACCATGACAAGAATGTTATTGATTTTATTTTTTCTTGGTTATGAAAATATAGTTATAAAGAGATATAACACCTATGGTCAAAATTTACATGACTTGCTAGTAAAATGCATAAGGGAGCCTGTACCTTTAAAGGTGGATGTACTTTTTACAGTTTTTTTTAATTGATTTATTGCACTGGTTATATAAGACTCAGTGTGTAACTTGATTTTATTCTGAAGAAGTCATAATTAAAAATTGACGAAAGCGCTCAATAAAGTTTTACTTTTCCTGGTTGTCCAGTTCGCTTTGTATTTTCTTAGTTTTGCTCCTTTTGGTTTACAATGGATTCCAGTCCGCAGAGCGGAGGGGGCACCAGAGAGATACATGAAGACCTGACTTTGGCTATTCATAAGCTAACCAAGCTTATAGGTACATTTAAGACTCAAATTTCAGGATTGAATCACAAAATCGACAACTTTGTGAATGATTTCAGTCAAACCAAAACAAAACCTGTTTTTACTTCACAGGACTCCCTTTTCAGTATTGCACCAGGGCAAGGTAGTCCAATTCGACAAACAGGAACTAGTAGTAGATGAACTAATTCTGTTACACCACCAGGCACTTTCCTTTGTTTAGAGGCAGCACACAGAAGAGTGCAGACACAAAGTAATGGATCTGTACAGTGTAACACAACAAATGCTTTGAATCTGACTGGATTAACAAGGACAGCATTGTTTTTTCCAACAACACTAACCAACCCATTATACAAGGTACTTTTGATCTTAAACTTAAAACTTTGGAAAAAGAATATTTAAGACTTTAAAAACTGCAAATTGAGAATCAGTACCTCAGGGAATGCCTCAGACGCGAACAGGTGTCAAAAGGTCTGAGGTACTGACGTTTTCCTAATGGTTTAACTAACAACGGTGAACTGCATAAAGACTTAATAACTCTGTTTAACCGCCAGGGTTGTGAACTGTTGGAACTGTTAGTTAGAGACAATGATAAAAAGTTTGTAACATTGCAAGACACTGTTAGCAAACTTGATGCCACTGTGAAAAATGATGTTAATTTGTGTGTTAAACTGAATGAATACAACACTGTTTTTGTTAACACTGATAACATTTTAAATAAGATAAAGGAGAAAAAGTCTAGAAAGTTAATAAGGGATGCCCAGGATTATGAAAGAGGTCAAGCTTACCCATTAGTTAAAGTGCATAACAATACTGGTGACAACAACTTTAATAACATTAGTGAAGTCAATGGTGAGGAAATTAATGATGAAAATGAATATCAAAGAGACACCACTCCAGGTCCCGTGCCTTTAGGATAACCCTTACGGAGATCAGAGAGAATTCGAGAACAGAATCACCAGTACAGGAGGCCTCAGAATACAGCATATCAGGGGGAAATACACAATCCACAACAGTACAATCAAGGATGGGGGAGGGGGTGGGGGAGACAAGGGAACTGGCAATAAACTATAATATGTTACCTGACAATGAAGAGGCAATTATTATTGTCAATGACCAAAATGACTTCAACATTTACAACTTAAGTAGTGTCACAGTTACCAAGGATTGGGCAAACCTCTTTGAGAAAGGTCTTAATTTTGTACCCTCCAAACAGTTTAACATAGAAAAAACTTTGCTTGACATTATGATTTTCACCAGAAAATTGAATTTTAGTGCTACTATGGGTGGAGAAGCAAATAGAAATACTACCATCACTTCTTGTAAAAAGGCAAGTGTAAGTAACCCTCCTTTACATCCCACTATACAATTGTACCAAAAGATTTGTATGAATGACATCAGACAACTTTCTAAAAATCGGAATTCAAATTTATTACACAATTTAACCAAAGAGGAAACCATACTCCTTGATAATATATCTAATAATAAAGCTATTTGAGTCATGAAACCAGACAAGGGAGGTGGTCTTGTGGTCATGGACCAGGACAGGTACATTGAAAACATGTTAGAACATTTATTTGGGGAAGGGTACCAGCAGATTTCCCGTAATGAACTTAACATCGCATACAGACATATAGACATGTTTCTTATGGATCTACTTTTGAATGACCAGATATCAGAAGTAGAATTTAACTATTGTACACAAAACAACCCTAGGATCCCAACAATATTTTGGATACCTAAGATTCACAAGAACATCTTGCATCCACCTTTAAGACCTATTGTGGACGCAAAAGGGTCCAAGACTTTAACTATAGCCAAATATATAGGCCTCCAGTTAAAGAACTGTCTGGGGTCTTTGTCTCATATCATCAGACTCATGGGACTGTTTGAAAAAAAATCAAACAGGAATATTTCAGTGATGACATCATTTTTACTACAATTGATGTCAAGGACTTATTTAGTGTCATTCCCCACAAAGAAAGCATTGAAATGTTTTATGACTTCTTATGTCAACAGACCAAGTTTTCACACACCAAAATACTTACATTAAGGACATTAATGGAACTTGTGTTGGAGAACAGTTTTTTGACTTTCGAAGGACATTTATTTAAACAAACCACAGGGGTAGCTATGGGGACAGCGTGTGCACCAGTTTTTGCCAACATTGTTCTGACTCAGTGGGAACTGTGTCAAGTTTTTTCATCTTCAGGGATGTCCCATTGTAAGTTTTACAGTCGTTACCTGGATGACATCCTCATTTCCTGGGATGGAGACCGTGACCAGTTGCATGTATTCTTACTGTTCCTCAATTTGAGCACTACATTCCTCAAATTCTCCATGGAAACAAATTCTGACTCCATTAGTTATTTAGATATCAGAATTAGCAAAGACTAAATCAATAGCATATTCTTCTCCACCATCTATCACAAACCTACATACTCGAACTCCCTTCTCCATTTTGAGAGTGGGCACCTTGTACATCAAAAAAGATCCTTAGTCAAAGGCCAGGGGATGAGATTAGCCTGCATGGTTAGCAGGATGGAAGATTTCCAGAAGGAAAGGGATGTTTTATTGAGTATGCTTTAAAGAAGAGGATATCCTAAAGAATTTGTTACACCTTTGTTGGAAGAAATTACTAAAAAGAGATTAGAGGGACATTTCTATCCCTTATTAGGAATTGATATTACCAGATTGTGTGCACTGTTGGGGAACAGTAACAACCATACTGGTCATTTTCACAATGGGCTCATCCTCACATACACTCCACAGTTCCCACTGATTTGGGGCATTGTTTTCAAAAACTGGTTCATCCTCAACAGTGATGAAAGCATAGGTCAGGAGGTTGGTGAAGCCCCTGTAGTGGTTTACAGAAAGGACACCAGTATCAAGAATATCCTTGAAAGAAATCCATTTAGTAGTACCACCAGTAGACTGGGAAAAATGACCAAATGTGGGCAGTGCACGCAGTGTAAGCACATATTAGAGGGAGGCAGGGTTTTACTCAAAGGTTATGGATGGGTTAGATTATTTTACAAATACAATTGTGGTAGTAAAAAAAGTCATTTATGCCAGCATTTGTCAGACTTGTATGTGCTTTTATATCGGAAAAAACAAAATGCTTTTAGAACCCGCATTTATCAACATATTTATGATATAGATAAATGTAACATTACAAATGCATTAGCCAAACATATCAACCTTCACCCAGGTCACTATTTCAAGTTTATAGTTCTTGAACAGATCATCATAGATGAAAGGGGTGGCCCTATTGACTATTTACTGGCGTATAAAGAACTATTATGGCAACTGAGGGTCAATGCCACCACTAGCCCAGGGCTTAATGATATGGTTTCACTTAGCAGTTTTTTAAAATTAAAAGCAGACTTCTGCATTTAAATATTCCATGTTTTTTATAACCATGACAAGAATGTTATTGATTTTATTTGTTCTTAGTTATGAAAATATAGTTATAAAGAGATATAACACCTATGGTCAAAATTTACATGACTTGCTAGTAAAATGCATTAAGGGAGCCAGTACCTTTAAAAGTGGATGTACTTTTTACAGTTTTTTTAATTGATTTATTGCACTGGTTATATAAGATTCAGTGTGTAACTTGATTTTATTCTGAAGAAGTCATAGTTAAAAATTGACGAAAGCACACAATAAAACTTTACTTTTCCTGGTTGTCCAGTTCGCTTTGTATTTTCTTAGTTTTGCTCCTTTTGGTTTACAATTATTTTCATAACTAGTTTTGGAGGATTTTATGAGGGGTCTCAGCTTCTTACTGAGGCTAGTAAGGGAGTTTTTATACAGTTTTATTGTTTTACAGTTTACAGTTATACTGTTTTATACAGTTTATTTATATTTGTAGACTACAATGATGATTTATTTTTTTAATTTACCATCATATTTGGTTTTGAAAGGGACTTCCAGGTCACTATATTTATCTACATGGGCATAAACATAATTTGTGCAACTGGCTGCATAATGGGTGTCAACTGCTGAGTTCACATGGATAAATGTATACATTTTCTCATACAGTTGTAGGAGGTTGGCTTTTTTTCTATGAGGGTGGCCTATTTGAAGTTCTTAAAGATGCTGCTGTTTGTAACAGAGGCAGTGGAACTTTTAAGGGAAAAAGTAACCAAATTATGGTCAGACTTTACTAATGAAAGATTGACCATGGGAGGGAAACAGACAGGGGCTAAGTTTATGAATATTCAGTCAAGAATGGTTACATTCCTAGTTGGTTTGAGGAGAACCAGATCCAGGGTGTTTTTGTTTGAATCAATGAGCATGCCAAGCATTGGATGTGCAGGTACTCCAATCAATGGAAGAACAGTTGAAGTCACCAAAGATTAAAGAGCCATTGTATATAAAGATATAATCTGTGAATACCAGGAATTTATTTGGGTAATCTGTATTCATGAAGGGGGATCAATAGCAGGCCATGAGTTGGGATTACCTTTAAGGTGAGCTGTCATTCAATAAGCTCATGGGGAAATCTTTGAGTATCCATTTTGAACGGGTATTTTTCCTGATGTACACTGACAGTCTAACACCATTACAGGTGGGACTGACGGTGTGGTAGGCAGAAAAGCCAGGCACAGAAGGGGTACTCTGTAAGGGCTTACACCATGTCTAGGTAACAGCACATACATGGCCATGTTCCAAATGCAGAAGTACCTTTAGGTCAGGTAGTTTATTGTTAAGACCCCTGGCACTGAGTAGAGCCACCCTGATATCATCCAGTTTGGGATATGAGGTGTTTATCAGGTTAGGATGTTTATTAGATAACCTCTGCCTAAATAAGGTATACTGGGGACAGCAAGAACTGTGGCCATTATGTTGGAATCTTTAAATGAAAGATGTAGGTCATCTTTTGCAAAACAAGTTTGACTGTTGATCATCTCTTTCCAGGCAGATACTGTACATAACAGATCCCCAAGGAATGACACCAATAACTTGGGCAATTGCTGAACCCAATTGTCTTCTCCTTGTATCTAGGCATCCTTCTAGGTGAAGGGTGGATTATACTCAGAATCAGTATCTTGCCCTTAGCTGAAGCTAGCATGGTAAGTTCTGACATATCCTTCTGCATGGTCTTGATGGCTTTCTGTGGCAGGTCATTTACCCTTACGTGGACTGTGGTTGTGTTTTAGTTATACTTGCTAGAGGAGAAGGCATTGAATACAATAGTTATATCCACTATATTTGCTCCTGGGGACAGCTGTCACTCTGTCCTTTTCCACCCTGCTGAGTGCAGAATCTGTTTTCCTAATAAATGAGTCATCAATAACTAGGGCATTTCTAGTAGCTGGATTATGCCTTCCAGACCTGGGATTGGATTGCTGCGAGTGACATGTTGATGTTGGTGCTGATGTGAAGGTATGTGGAGTAGGTGTAATAAGAGGTTTGCACTAATGCCTGGTCTTGAGAGTTCTAGGAAGCTTGAGCAGAGATTTTTTTGACAGCATCAGTGTACACTAGTTTTGTATTGTTACTATAATGCATTTGTATTGGTGGGATGTGACAGATCAATGGTAACTGCAAGGAGTGGACTATGAAAAGGATGTCTCTAGCTTGGTTACATATTTGCATCTCTTGCTTTAATATCTTTTTGGGTTTGTAATACCATGATGGGAATGGACCCCATTCCTATGTCAAAGTATGGTTAAAGTTCATGAAATTAGTATTGTTTCAGTCTTTGATGTTAGCCAAAAGTGCTCTTTGCAGCACCTGCAATGTGCCCAGAACTGACTCCTTCTGTAGTTCATACGGAGTTAAATGCATCGGCAACATATCTAAATGTATCTGTAAATTCTTTTTTATGAGACGCATTGCTCCTACTAGTATTGGAACTGTCTGGTTATTCTTACACATTGCCCCGTTTCTGCCTGCAAATCTGGTATTTTATGACTTTGTCTCTCTCTGTATGTAAGACACTGTTATCACTGGATGTAGCAATTTCAATGATCAACACTACTTTTGTCTTCTTTTCATGGATTATTATATCTGGCTTTCTTGCATCTTTTTTTTGAACTGCTAGTGATGGGCAATCCCACTTGATATAGATATTATCATTCTCTATAAGGCTTTGTGGCTTATGTTTCTCAAGCTTCTCAGCTTCTTCAGTCTTGTAATATTTGCATAATCCCCATGGCAACAGTCTTGTTATATTTGTATGCCTTTCACTGTAAAGGACCTTTGCCATTAGTGTATCACACCCAGCAACAAGATGTGCAACTGTTTCCAATTCTGCTTTACATAATCTACATTTGTCTGTTTTTCCTACCTGTACAATGGACTTTGTAACCCAACATGCATGTAGTCCACTATCCTGGGCCGCCAATGTTAACCTTTCATCTTTTGGTTTAAATTCACCTCTCCTTAACAATTCCTGCATCAGATCCTGATCAACATGAGGTTGTTCCAGGTGTTTTCTGTATTTGCAACTATATTTATGCTTCTTCCACATTTTTGCCTTCTCATTTGATAGTACTCCTTATGTTTTTTCTTTTGTTTATTTGGCACATTCAGTTGCTGTTTGATTTTTGTCTACTTCTGGTTTGATTTCCATTCCTGCTTGACACTGATATACAGTACTTCTGCAAAGCTAAGCAGGGAAGTCATCTTAGACTTGTTCTCCTCATGTTTTAAAACTTTCACTATGTTTGGATCTTATGAGTTCAGCAGATATGTATGCAATCATACAATTGCAGATCTATGTATATAATCAGTTTCGAGGAGGCCCACACCTCCTTCAGAATGGGGAATATATAATCTTGGTATACACTGATTTTTTATAAATCATTTGATAAGCATGAAGCATTTTTCTTGTTTTCCTGTCCAATTGATCCAATACCTTTTGGGGCCAGTAAATCATCTCAAAACTGAAAGTCAGAACAGGAAGAGCAAATTGGTTTATAGCTTGGACTTTGTTCCTAGTTGTCACAGCGGTTTTCAGTATTAATTTTAGTCTTCTAAAATATTCCTTACTAAGTTTTGTTTGCATTTGTTCATGTTTTACTGTTGATCCTTCATCGATTCCCAAATATTTATACATTTCCTCTTGCTCAAGTTCTTTTATATCACATTCCTGTCCCAGACTGATATTTTCTTGGTGCTGCAGCTTTCCTACTTTAGACGTTGCTTTTGCATATTTATCAAGACAAAATGGCATTCTTAGATCATCTGAGAAAGTTTTGACCACTTGCAGTTGTGCTTTCAGTTACTCATCTGATGAACTATATGGTTTTAAATCATCCACAAAAAAAAGATGAGAAGTCTTTACACTTTGTTGTTTTCTGGGAGCCAAATTGTAATCACGATCTAATGTTACGTAGACAACTTAATGGGGTAAAAAAAACAGTGGTAACAAAGACTCAACCTGGAATATCCCCCTTTGATTTTTTTTTTATCCCTGGGGTAATAATTTGACCTTTATCATGGTTTAGCTGCAAAGCAGTTTACCATTGTTTCATGGTCACTGTAATGTAACAAATCAATGTAGGGTGTATCTCACACCTTGTAAGCACTCCTTCATCCATGAATGTAGGATGCTGTCAAATGCTTTTTTTTGTAGTCTATCCATGCCATACTTAGATTCTTCCCCTTTTTAGAACTCTTGTACATGACTTTATTTAACAACAAATGATCCTTTGTTCTACATGACTTTCTTTTATTACAGTTTTGTTCTACTGCCGTAATTGAGTTTTCTTCTAAATGTCTATAAACTCTGTTGGCATCATTTCCAATATAGAATTTATACATCACTGGAAGGCAAGTTATTGCTCTATAGGTTTTTAGGACAGCTTGCAGGTTCACTCTTAATTAGGAACATAATTTTTCCTGTTGTTAACCAGACTGGTTTCTATTTGGGTTGCTCATATAAATAGTTCTTATTCAGGGCTAAATCTTTGTGTAAAGATGTTAATACTTTAAGCCAGAAGTTAGGTACTGCATCTGGGCCTGGAGTTTTCCATTTAGGAGAGTTTCTTAATTTTATTTCAATTTCTCTGGCTGTTACTTCATCCCATTTCATATTCTGTAATTTGAACTTCTTACTGTTTCTTTTACTTCTTCTATCCAGACAGGGTCTTCATAAATATTACTTAAAAATGTATCTGTGTCTTATTTTTTGGTGGTATTTCTGTTCCTTTTATCTTGTTTCCCAATTCTGTATAAACTTTTTGGGCTCATCAATGAGCTTCAAATCAAAAGATTTTCTGCCTGTGCTTATATCTTTAGTTTATTATTTACAATAGTGTACAACCGAGCCTGGTCTGTTCTAATACTGCACATTGCCTTTATCACATCTATTCCCTTTTCTGTACTGTTCTAATAGTGAAACTTCTTGTCTTAAGTTGCTTTGTAGTTTTCTCTGTTTGATACTTCCATGATGGCATTTGATTTCTTCCCTTCCTGTTTTTGTAGTAAGACTTTATCTGTTATTAATTTAGCTGCATAGTAATATATCCTATATACTTCTGTTGTATCATATTCTTGATTACTGTGTTCATTTGTTTTACCAGACTTCTAACATTTTGGTCTTAACTTTTTGTAATCTACTTATTTTGTTGATCTTAAAATGCCTATCCATCTGTATTAAATCAAGCAACTCTTCCCTTATGTCATTTTCTTCAAAATTAAAAGCACATTCTTTGTTCTGCATTTCCTATGGGCATTCTACAGAAAATTCCAGAGCATCTTTCTGTGATATATTCCCTTCAGCTACATCTTGCGTCATCTGTTGCGTTTTCATATGGGAACTCACTGGCGTATCACTCCACAACATTGACTGCATCAGAGTTACCACTGTGTCCTGCTCATTTCTTTGTTGTTTAACTCCAACTATACTTTTGTACTGGTTTCCTAATGAAGGCTCTAGAGCATCTTCATGTGGCAAGTGATCATATGCTTCCCATTCCATCTGTTTCTCCTTACTTTGGGGACTCTTTGTTCCATCATGATGTGACGTTACCAGAGTTGGATTTTCAACACTGAAGCCTTCACTTTGTAGATTTTCCATCACTTCAGCTTCTATTAGTTTCACCTCTACTTTACTAATCTGTTCTACATTTCCCTTTGTGATCTTATTTTTTGTATTGTGAAATGTTCCATATCTGGATGACTTTGCCTGTAATTCTCTTCAAATATCTTTGGAGCTGTTTTTTGTATTGATTAGTTTGGCTTTCTCTCACATATGGTGTCTACAATGTTTAATAGTTCATTATTAGTGAGCATGAGACAGTTTTAACACTGCCTTTGGATACCACGTGAAAGTTTGTTGCCATTCCATGATACTCTGCAATGATGTATGAAAAGGACCCAGTTAGAAGTAGACGTGACTACAGGGTGTTTATACAATGAGACTGTTTGGGGGAGCAATAGAGCTGCTCTTGCAATATGACCATTTGGGGGAAAGTAACATTGATGTAATAGAGATCCCTGGTTAAGAGATGGTAAACCAGACTATTTTGCTCACAGGCACACCATTTTACATAACCAATAATGACTGCAAGCAGCTTAGTACAGTTCATCCCAGACTATACTCATGCCTTGAACTCTGAGTTGCATCATGGTCTAATGAGGACCTAGCCAGGACAATGGACCAGGCCCCCCATATCCCTCATGCCCCACAATATCAGTATCCCAGTATTTGGCTGGCTACCTCCAATTACCATAAAACATTGTTCAAACCAGTCTTTGCTTAAATAATATTCAAATTGTTCACTGATACCTGCTGACCTCCCTCCTCAGTCCCAACAAACAACATCAATAATTATTTGCTTTCAGCATGGTCAATCACATAGCCCTTAGGTGGGAAGCAAAACATAGTGCCAGACAGTGACAACAAAAGCCCTCTAAAATGTTTTTTTTTAATTAGTTTTGTGTGAATGTGTGTGTTTATGTATAGTGAATATAAATATATATAGGTGTGTGTGTGTGTGTGTGTGTGTGTGTGTGTGTGTGTGTGTGTGTGTGTGTGTGTGTGTGTGTGTGTGTGTGTGTGTGTATCTGTGTGTGTCAGTGAGAAACAGAACCAGTTTACTGCAACACCTATTTTAACTTTCAGCATTGCTTTCTGTATTCAGCAATCACCATCTGTAGCTCTGAACAAATTGGAGACTAATCCAGAAATAATTAGTGATAATCAGGAATAATTTAAACATATTAACACTATTAACTTGTGGTATTGACAGAATAAGTGAATTAATATACATTTTCTCGCTAGAAGTCATCAGCTTTACAATGTACTTGGGACTGACAGTCTTTATCCTCCATGCTGCTAATGGAAATTGCAATGCACATTTTTATTTATGTATATAAAAGAGCAAGAAACAGAAACACTAAACTCTCAACACATCATGGATAAATCCAGAAATAATTAGGGACAACCAGAAGCACTTTATTATTAGCAGTGAAGCACTATTAACTTGAGATTTTACCATAACAGAATGAATGAATATACATTTTCAGAAGTCAAAGAAGTCTGTAACTCGTCTCTGACTTTACTGTTGTCATTATTTACCAAGTGTACTTTATTCACCACATCTCAAAAAGTCATTAAGGTATTGTTGAAAGACAGCCTTTATCTTCTGTTTTGCTAATGCTAACTGCCATGAACTTTTTTCCTCAATAAAAAAAACAGGAAACAGAAGCATTAAACACTGGTTTGGACTGTTGTTGGACAATCAGTTTTACAGGAGCTAAGTGGCAGCGCAGTGCACACCTTCTTATTAATTTCCTAGTTGTTCAGCCATTCTGGCATCCGTTGTGACAGTTAAAGAACCCTCTAGACACTGTGGACAGCCAAGCTAGCTTGATTAGCACTCAGCAGTACTTTCTTACTAGTTGTCTCGCAGCTCTGGCTCACATCTCTCAGCCAGGACTAGTGATGTTGCTGGCAGTACTGAACAACAATTTTTTCATCTCTTTTTTATTACAGAGAAACCAGCCAGTATGGTAATTACAGAAACACTTTAGCATGCAATCTTACAGCTGCAGCTCCTGCCACTGAGCAATTTAGTCATTTGGGGGGGGTAGTAGTATAGACCACAACTGGTAGGGAACTGGTGCTAAGTAGTCTGTATAGGTCTGTACAGAGGAGAGGTGGGACATAGTCACGTCATATAACTTAATAGGCCTGAAAAAAAGTACCAGCTTGATCCCCATCCTCCTGCCTGAATGGAAGAAGCCAGCCACTCAATACAAAACAAAGCAATGTATGCGACACATATATGTAGACTGTTGCAGGGAACTGGAGAGATACTAGTCAGTGAAACAGGTGGGTAATTAGCAAGTCAAAACTGTGAGATTTAAATTTGAAAAAAAAAATTAAAGATTTTTTTAACCTTTTGCAGCCCCCCTCCCCTTTCTGGATCATCGGCCCCTAGTCAACTGCCTAGGGTTATCCAGTGCTGGATCTGTATCTGTATCTGCTTGCATCTGCTGAATGAAAGAAATGTAAAAGTAGCACTGATTATGGGGAAAACTGAGTTGTGAATGCTACCCAGTAATCAGCTATTCCTATGGTTACAGGTGAACATGGTAAAAAGATAGCAAGAACAGTAAAGAACCAATGAAAATAGCTACAAATTCAATACAATAGTGCTCAGCCATATAGATACAGCAACAATTAACTGCCACTAGAAGAACTACTAGTATCACCAAGATGGCCACCACACTAGGTCAGAAATGGCTATTATACAACGACTGTCAATTAATATTCAAAAATGAGCACGCTGATTGGTCAGCCCAATCAGCGTGCCCATTGTAAATCTTAGCATATACCAATGGAAAAAGGTCCAGTTGCCCAGACTATTTTCGATTAATATATGCAATAAAAATGTACTTTTATTGCATTTTTATTAACCTCACAAATCTGGAGTCTAAAGAGAGAAAAATAAAAGGATAATCAGGTACGTTATACAAAATTAAATAAATGTACCTGATTATCCTTTCATTTCCTCTGCCCTGTCTCTCCTGTACATCAAAAGCCTCACAGTTTCTTTCTTTTTTTTGTTTTTAGTTAAAAAAAAAAAAAAAAAAAAAGAAACAGAGATATACCTTTCTCCATTGTTTCTTCACACAGCACTAGTGTACTGCAAAACATTGGAATGTAAGTCCCATACAAATGCACAGTGCATCACCAATGCTCCATGATATCAAGGGAAAAGCAGAAGACCCCCACAGCACCATTATACAAAATGTGACACCCGTGCACTGGCCCAGTAATCAAGGAGCCTCAATCCTCACCACTAACACCAGTGAGGGATGTTCACATTAGGAGGATGATAGGTACATACACAGTAAAGTACAATTTCCCTTAAGAGTACACAGAGATCACAGTCAGTCTGGGGCTGGTTTCTCCCTCTATCTCCAAATCCCCAAAAAGACTCCCTAGTAGCACAGCTATAGGGTACAGATCAGCCAAGTGGTCAAGCCAAAATCTCCAGCACCCTCTCTGTCCAACCAGTGCTTTGTGTCCCTGCCTAAGTAGCTGACACACACTCACACACTTTGAAATTTGATTTATATACCAACACACAGACACTCCTGGGGAAGGTTGGCACAGGTTCACTAGCTTTCCCCCCTTCTGCCCAGACTATAAGGTAGAAGGCACTGCCACCAACCACCCTTATCAGCTACTATAAGACCCTTACCAAAGGGTGCCCAATCTTACTGTGTAATGTTACTATTATCCAAATGGCTAAGTGTGACTAAGACCTGAAGGCTATTTAGGAGTGGCTTGTACAGTATCACCAAATACATATGCAAGTACTTTAAGAGCTTATATATCTCTACACAAACCAGCCACAATTAAAAGTTTTAAATATATTTAATAATAAATAATAAAAGCACAAGACAATTCTTATTAACTCAACACTGTGACAATAGAGTTCAGAATCACAGGAAATACTTTAAAACAACATTGCAGGACAGTCTTACATAAATACAGAAAACATCTAGACTAATCTTACCATATTCCTATCTATCTGTAAGAGAGATCACTGTACCTAAATAACTTACTTACAGAGCAAGGCAAATATAGATGAGAAGTGCTGGAGATGTTTTCATGTCCAGAACAAGATACACAATGCACTGACTTTCTCTCTGAGATAGTTCTTAAATTAATAATACACATTACTGCTGAATCATCTCCGATTACATCATTCTTGTCACCTCTGCCTAAGTTTCCAGGCTAGCAGGAACTTAAAATTTAACAGGTCTCTGTTAAAAATACTTATCTTTTAGAAGCTGACACCTCTCTCTTAGAAACTTGCCTGAAACTGGATGTCATAAAACAATTACCTTGGAAACATGCAATTACCTCTGTTTCCAGACAATAGAAAGAAGCCCGTAGCCTAGACATCCTGTCTCTTAGCTGAGATAAACTTACTTTATAACACATCATAAAACTTTTTACTTATCAACTTATTTTCTTAGAGTTTTGCAATTTAACTCTGTATATTCCAAGTTTTACTATGAAAACATACATTTGCATTGGCATATAGTTTATACACATTTCTGCTCTTTTCCAGCATGGTGCACTGTGGTTACAATCTTGAAGCTCAGGACAGAACATATAGTGTTCTTACATTTTTAAGGCAAGCATACAAATCATGTTAATATTCACAAACGACATATAATTATTTAAAAAATTATATCTAGCTGGGCTGGCAGTGTCACATTTATATATAAATCATGTTAATATTTTCAAGTGACATATAATTATTTACAAAATTCCAGCTAGTTGGGCTGGCAGCATCTCGGTTTATCACAGAAAACATAGAATTTATTAAAATAATCTGGTAACCCAAATGTAGGAGGATTTAAAATTATAGACTTTAATTGTACAAATGCTTGTTCATGATAATTCTGCTAGGGTAAAGGTTCAGGGGTATCTTTCTTTAACAATTCTAACAAAGGTCTTACCACTTCTGCATAGTTAGAAATCCACTGTCAAAAGTAACCTGTTAAACCAGGAAAGCCTGCAGCTGTTTTACTGTAGTTGGGTGTGGTGCAGTTTGGATCATAGCAACTTGAGAAGGCAGAATCTGCTTAGCACCTCTGAAATAAAATGCCACAGGTGTTGAACCTGTGATTTCCATAACTGTGATTTACTTTTGTTAATCTTAAATATTAATTCTGCTAACTGAGTCAAAAGAAAAACAGTATCTTGTTTGCATTCATGTACAGTTCATGAAGCTAAGAGCAAATAATCTATTTATTGAATCAAAGTAGACCCACAAGGAAATGTAATGTTATTTAATTGTTTCTTCTTTTCTCCAGAGAAAAGAGTGAGAGATTACATATCCTTCTGGTAGCCTAGTCTGAGTGTACTGCTGACCAATATAAGTAAAAGCAAACAGGTATTGACTATCTAGATGTAGAAAAGAAGGCAGAAGAAACGTCTGTCACTGATAAGGTGGTAGAATCTGAAGGGATAAAACTCAGTATTGTTGCAGGGTTAGGAATACCTGGAAATGTTGGTACTACTACAGTTTCACTGCATATAAATAGTGTACAGACATACATGTACTTCTTCCCGTTTTTTTAACTGGTAAAATAGGAGTATTACAAGGACTGTGAGTTGGGATAATGATAACTTGCTGTAACAAGGTAGAAATAACAGGTTCACATCCTTTTTCTCCTTCTACCAACAAAGGATACTGAACTACCATAGGCAGGCCATCACAGGCTTTTAGTGTTATACGGACGGGTTCTGCATCCTATTTGAGCCTTACCTTGTGATCACGGGTAGTCCAGGGCTGCAGAGGGTTAGCATTCAATTCTTCCATATCAGCATTTCTACATGCTGTGCTGTTGTTATACAAGCAAAAAGGGCATCTTCATTAGAACAGATAGTGTTAGAATATAGCTCTAAGATTAATAAGGAATGTCTAAAAATATGACATCAGGTGTGCAATAAACAGTACATCTAAGTTTACATAATAAATCTCTACTGAATAGATTTAAAGGGGCTGAATTTCCTACAATAAAAACATGCTGTTCTTTTAATGGACTGATTTCAATAGGGACAAGTTTAGTTTCTGGATAGCCTATAGGAACTCTGGACACACCCTTACACTTAATTGTGTGTCTAAAAAGTGAAAGGTTTTCAACATTTGCCAAAGTAATGATAGATCTAGTAGCCCCTGTATCTACAAGAAATGTCACAGATGTATTTTGTACTGTAACATTGACAAAGGAACCATGCTGATAATTTGGTACTAAGGGTAATAACTGCTGTTCCTGCTCAAGGCTGTCCCAATGAGTTTGCTGCCACACCGGTGGCTATCAAGCAGTATTCTAGACAGGAAGCTGTCTTTCAGGTTGCTGTGGTATGTGAGTGTTTGCTTACTGTCCAGCTAATGCACAGTCATTTCACCAGTGCACTATTTGACCACAAATAAAACCAGTGTTTAATTGTGGTGCACCCTGCAGTACCTGTGATGGATCAGGGGCTAATAATTTTGCTGATACTGTCCTGGGGGTTGATGAAGGAATTGGATGCTAACTCTTCCCATATGATTTCTTCTTCCCTGTTCTCACCTTCAGAAGTTGGTATTGAACAGCTGAAGTTAAATATTCACTATTTTTTGTTCTTTTTTTTCCCTAAGGATATTGTCTGCTACATATTGTGCCTGGTTGACAATTTCATGGATGTCCAAGCTTAGCCAGTTTAAACAACCCATTTTTAATCTGTTCTTGTATAGGTGGCAACAAGCCTTCTACAATAGCTTCCACCAACCCAATGGCTGCCGCACCTTCTACAAGTCTTGGATGTCCAATGAAGGCTTTGAATACATCTATCATGTATTGTAGATATGCATCAATAGATTCATTCTCTCTTTGCACAATAGTTTTTATTCTTGCCCAATTAGGGTCAATAGGGCACTCTGTGGCAATGGCTTTTAAGAGGTTATTTCTAGCAGCTAGAAACCCATCATCTGTGTGTTTCAGAATGTTATCATCTAGGTTCGATTTTTCTCATATTTTTCTAAAAATTTCGGGAAGTATGGAGGCTTTCAATATGGCTGTCAGGTCTTTGATGGTAAGGTTTTGCAATTGGACATCCCCGTCTAAGATTTTTGCATATTTTGCTGAGTGTGTTCGAACAGGAAGGAGAGAATCTACAAATGTTTAAAAATCTACTGCAGTTCATGTCCATACCACTCTTACAGTAGGTTATGTTTTGCTATTCCTAGCTGCTGTAGAGTTTGGGACTTCTCTCAAAGGGTGCATCTGTGTGGAAGATATATCTCTTCTCCTGCAAGTTGGAATGCAGAAGATTCCTACTGATATTCCTAACCATCAATAAAGATTGGTTGAGTAATTATGTGCTTTATTTTACCCAGATTGCTAGTTTTTCTGGCCAACTTTTGTTAGGAAATATTTTTAAATTTCCCACATATTTATGTTTGAGATATAAATGTTCCCTTTATTAGCTATATGCATTAACATTTAGTCTAAGGATATAACAGGTTGACATTGTTGGTGAAATCTAGTGTTATAACCTGACCTGTAGATCAGAGTGTGTGATGTACCTTTAAGAAGCATTCCAGTCAGTGGGTACGTGCATATAAGTATTGAGCACATGCAAGCAAGAGTACTATTTTGAGTGAGTTATCAGAGTGAAAGCATGTATGAGTGTAGCAGTCAGTTCATTTACGTTTAATGTTCCTGTCATCCATCCTGATGTGCTTTTGTGAAATAAACTACTTAAACAAACACCCAAGCCTTATCATCTTATTCAGACACACAAGTTGAGTGACATGGTGTCAGAATGCGATTCAGAGTCAAAACCATAAGGCATTCAGTTAGAAATGGAGGAATATACAGGAGTGGATCATCTGAAGCTCAAATGACTCGCAAGCAGGACTGAAATGAATTGTAGGTACTAAAACGCCTTTAAATGATTTTTTTTCATGACGAATATAAAATGAAGCACGCAGAATGCTCGAAACGAATTTCTAATTAACCAAAATGTTTGAAACTGTGACATATTGATAAAAATATTTGAAATAATTACGAAAACATTTGAAACAACATCCAAATCACATAAAATGTATAAAAAAGGGGAAACAACTGTATTTTTTCTCAATGTACTATGTTTTCTCATTAACTAAAACTATTTGAAGTACCTGAAGTGTCCAAAGTTTTGGCAAGTGTGTGCAGTATTACAGTGCAGTTATTTCGCAAAGTACAGTCATTTCAAAGAGAATTTCACAAAGTACAGTCTTTCAAAGAGATTATTGTGCATTTGAATATTATTACAAGTACCTGGTATGTGTGCATGTTCATACATAATTACAGGGGCCAAGATTGCATTATGTTTAAACATAATTTGTTGGCATGACAAAAGGCTTTTGAAAACCAGATCCTGTTGTGTTTGCAGAAACTTGGAGAGTGTTTGAGCAAGAGAACAATATTTTATACAAGCTGCTTTTTCTGACAAAGACACATGCACAGAGGCATTTATTCTGCTTAATTTAGCTGGTTCAGAAGCCATTGAAAGAGAGCATTCATTTGTGTATGCACCTGCTGTGTTTGCAGGGGAGAGGGAGAAGCGCCATATTGTGGTACTGGCTGAAATGTGGGAAGACCCTGAATGCTTCAAATGTAAATTTAGAGAAATGTGTAACCCCCAGACAAATATTACAATGAAAAGGCACTTATTTACACTAAATATGAAAACCCTGGTGAAACTTTTGAAGCATATATAACTGACTTGGAAATAAGGCTAAAACATGCAGATTTGGTGATTTGAGAGATGAGCTGATAAAAGACAGGCTTGTGTGTAGTATTAATAATGATACAGTGAGAAAGATTTTGTTTCAAGACAGTGAGTAATTTAACATTGAATAAGGCCATTGAGATTTGTCAGATATACAAGCTTACAGAAAAGCACACAAATATGCTTACAAATGAGTACAGCACACATGTGGCTTCTTCTAGTGCTAATGCTGATAATATGCAGCACAAGGTTAAAAGATGCAGGTGTAAGAGCATGGCAGCTAGAGCAAAGCCCATAGCCCGAGCTACAGTAAGGCCCAGGGTACATGGAGCAAAGCACAGGGGTGACTCAGCAAAGCCTGTAGCTAGCTTCATAGTCAACTGTCATATTTGTGGTGGTAACCATGAGCCCAAATGAGAAAAGCACTTAGCTTTTGGTCAGTAGTGCCATTCTTGTAAAAAGTGGAATCATTTCAAATGGTTTTGCACATCAAATAAGGCACATTCTTTTATTAAAAGAGAGCATTCAAAGAGGCAAGTTGATCAGTTAGAAAGCTGCAACCCTACGTTTTATGTTGATGTTGTTTCTGTGCTTGGTGAAACAGTCAATGCAGCAAATTTATGGGCAAAATGTGAAATCTTTTCTACTGTTCAGATTAATGGGAGACGCGTAAAGCTCAAAGCAGATAGTGGTTCAAAGTACAATGTTATGCCAGCAGAAACATTTTCTAGAGTAAGAGCTGGAGAGCAACTTGATTTAGCAAAGTGTGCGACGCTTTTTGCTTATGGTTGTGAAGAAATTCAGTCCAAAGGCTCAGTAGTGCTTTCATGTTACTCTGCTTGAAACAGATATGATCTGCTATTTTATGTAGTCAAGAGACATGTGCAGTCATTATTAGGCCTCAGAGGCAGTTTGAAAATGGAACTGCTTTCATTTAACAAATAAGTTCACCATGTGAGCTTGAGTGAGAACAGCTCAAATTTTGCCCAAACCATTTTTTTCTGAATATACTGATATTTTTGAAGACAAACTAGGCACACTTCCAGATGTCTATTCCATTAAGTTAGACCCTGAAGTCAGCCCAGTCATCAGACCAGTACAGAAAGTTCCACTAGCTCTGCAGAACAGAGTCAAGGCTGAGCTAGACAGAATGGTGCAGCTAGGAGTAATTTGTCCAATAGAAGAACCAACTGAATGGATATCTTCCATGGTAGTAGCTCATAAGAAAAGCTCAGATGATATTAGAATATGCATCAATCCATGAGACTTAAACAAAGCACTAAAATGACCTCATCATCCTATGGGCACAGTCGAGGAAGTTACGGACATCATGCCAAATGCCACTGCTTTTTCTGTCTTAGAAGCAAAATGTTCATTTTGGCAAATTTTGCTTAATCACAAATCTTCATTGCTAACCACATTCAGTACACCATTTGGAAGGTAAAGATTTTTGAGAATGCCATTTGAAATAAATTCTGCCAGTGGTCTTTCAATGTGTGATGGAACAATTTTTTTTCTGGCTATCCTTGTATTATTACAGTAGATGATATTCTTGTAGGAGGCAATGGTGAAGTTGAACATGATAGAAACCTCAAGAAAGCTCTGGAAAGAGCTTGTGAAGTGAATCTAATGAATCCTCAGGAATGTAAATTCAGGCTACAAGAAGTTACTTATGTGGGTCATTTGTTTACCAGTTCAGGCTTGTGACCAGATCCTTCCAAGCAAACAACAATTCTTGAGATGCCAGCTCCAGACAATGTGCAAGCCCTACAATGTTTTCTTGGCATGGTCAACAATTTAGGCAAGTTCATTCCAGACCCGAGTCAACTTTCAGCACTGCTAAGAGAGCTGACATGCAAAGACATAATCTTGTCCTGCTCAGAACAACACCAAAGAGTATTCGATGCCCTGAAACAGAAAATTGCCAGTCCACCCATAGTAAGATATTTGGATGTTCACAACTCAGTTACGTTTTCCCGTGATGGTTCTGAGTTTGGCCTTGGTGCAGTCATTCTTCAAGAGGGTAGACGAGTAGCCTATGCATCGAGAACTCTTACCCAAACTGAGGTCAGTCTGCCCAGATATAGAGCTCTTGGCAATTGTGTTTGCATGTTCAAAGTTCCATGATTAAATTTATGGCCGACCTATCCAGATAGAAACTGACCACCAACCTGTGGTCACTATTTTGAGGAAGCCAATGCACAGAGCTCCTGCTAGACTGCAACACATGATGCTCAAACTGCAACATTACAATTTCAATCTTGTTTACACAAAAGGCAAACGTTTTTATCTTGCTGATGCTTTATCCTGATCACCCAGACAAAACACTGAACAGCATGAGAAAAAAACAACTTGATTTTGAAGTCATGGAAGTGATACATTTTTCTTCCACACATCTTGATGAGCTTAGAACTCACACAGTTTTAGATCCAATTCTCCAGAAGCTCAATAACTTTATCAGATGAGGATGGCCTTCAAAACAATCTTGTTTACTAGTAGAAGTGCAGCAGTATTTTCCCTACAGAGATGAGATTTTGTCAGACAATGGTATCATCATGAAAGGTCCTAAAGTGATTGTTCCTAAATCCTTGTAACAAGAGTATATTAAGATCTTACACTGTGGCCATCCAGGAACTGATTCTACCAAAATAAAGACAAGAGGACTAGTATTTTGGCCTTCTGTGTCAAGAGATATTGAGAAAGTACTTTCATCATTTCTGTTTGTAATAGTAGAAAACCAAATCAATAAAAAAGCCACTTCATTTAATTCAGATTCCTGAACTACATTGGTCAACAGTAGCCACAGATATTTTTGAGTGGAATGGTCAACATTATTTGGTGTTAGTAGACTCTTATTCAAATTGGTTCGAGACTGACTTACTTCCTAACCTAATGTCCAATACTGTCATTCCTAAGTTGAAGAGACATTTTTCTGTCTATGGTAGTCCACACAGAGTCATATCTGACAATGATGAACAGTTTACAAGTCAACAGTTCAAAAAATTTCACAAAGCCCAACATAAAAAAATAGCAATAAAACAGCCACGCAGTAAACAGACCATAAAACGTTTTATTAAATCATAGAGTGGTAAGCACTTTTGCTGTGAGCTTCTTCAGACCAGTAAAAGCATTCAAATCAAGTTAATCAGATGTGCACAAGAATGCCATATTACACTGCTCCAGTGTTATTGTTAACCATGCTGAAATGTGCATGCTATTCAGATCTTCTTTTGATGTCTAGTTATTGGGTCAGAGAGGAAACCCTGAGCTTTCTCTGCAGGCGTTTCCAGAAAAATGTCTGCCTGAGGTGAAAAGAATAACCTTTTCTGCTGTATGTAGTCCAGTAAAAGAAACAGTGTGTTTTGTTGAAAGCTATTTTCAGTAAAATGCTGGGGGATATTCTTACCTACTGGGGTGTAGTGGATAGTAATTTGGAAAACTTTAATGCATGTGTGATGCTCTATCATAGGAGCATACTGTGCATTAACCTTACTGTAGACATCATTTAATGAGGACTAAAGTGCAATTATGGACATGGTGAATGTGTTTCACCTTTTTTAGCACACACAGGTATTATAATGCTATGGCACTGTTTCACATGGACATGCTGGATGTGTTTCACCTTTTTTAGCATACACAGGTGTTATAATGCTATGGCACTGTTTCACATGGACATGCTGGATGTGTTTCACCTGACACTGTTTCACATGAACATGCTGGATGTGTTTTACCTTTTTTAGCATACACAGGTGTTATAACTCTATGGCACTGTTTCACATGGACATGCTGGATGTGTTTCACCTTTTTCAGCATACACAGGTGTTATAATGCTATGGCACTGTTTCACATGGACATGCTGGATGTGTTTCATCTGACACTGTTTCACATGAACATGTTGGATGTGTTTTACCTTTTTTAGCATACACAGGTGTTATAACTCTATGGCACTGTTTCACATGGACATGCTGGATGTGTTTCACCTTTTTTAGCATACACAGGTGTTATAATGCTATGGCACTGTTTCACATGGACATGCTGGATGTGTTTCACCTTTTTTAGCATACGCAGGTGTTATAATACTACGGCACTGTTTCACATGGACATGCTGGATGTGTTTCACCTTTTTTAGCATACGCAGGTGTTATAATACTATGGCAATGAATAAAAACCACAAACTGCATTGATAAACTTACAAAAAGAAAAAAGCAGGCAACGTGTCAGCTAAATCCACAAAGACGAACCACCACATAGAAGTATAAAATGATCGCAAGCTTTATTCCAAAAATAAAACTGTATTAAAATGTTAGCACTTTCATTTAAATGAATATTAAACTTCTTCAGATGTTTAATATTCATTTAAACAAAAGCGCTAACATTGCGATCATTTTATACCTCTAAGTGGTGGTTCGTCTTTGTGGATTTAGCTGACACGTTGCCTGCTTTTTTGTTTTTATAATGCTATGGCACTGTTTTACATGGACATGCTGGATGTGTTTCATCTTTTTTTACCATACACAGGTGTTAGAATACTATGGCACTGTTTCACATGGACATGCTGGATGTTTTTCACCTTTTTTAGCATACACAGTTGTTATAATGCTATGTCACTTCACATGGACATGCTGGATGTGTTTCATCTTTTTTAGCATACGCAGGTGTTATAATACTACGGCACTGTTTCACATGGACATGCTGGATGTGTTTCACCTTTTTTAGCATTCACAGGTGTTATAATGCTATGGCACTGTTTCACATTAAGGACCATATTATTTTATGCATGTTCTGGTAGCAGCACACACTAGCTTGGCAATTTTGTCAGGTCCTGGGAGTCAGGATGGGGTTCACAGTGCACATGTATAGTGTCCTACTCACAGTTTGATTAATATTCTGGGTGCTATACAGGAATTGAATGGAATTGATGGAGATGATCCTCTCCTGATGTGGGAATTGTTATATCCTGCTTCATTTTTGATGACAGATTTTTCAGATGAATGCCATCATGACAACAGTGTGATAGAAATGTTTATCCTGACAAAGAGCTACATAATGTACCTTGTAACAAATATCTATAGACTAAAAAGTGCTATTTATGTGTGCAGTAATGTTTCATTACCTTACACTGTGTCTTTACAAGTGACCATACAGATAGCCATTCTCCAAGCTCAGATAGTAAATCAAGTGATGGCCATGCCAGAACATGATAAACATGGAGTTGGAGACTGAATCTGGTCTGTGGAGTTTTGAACCATCTGTATATGATTCAATTCTGGGTCAGGAAGCCCCTAGTACAGGTATTACAGTGGTCTAGGTATGAAGAAAACATGGCATGCTCAGCCACAGCAAGATCTGCAGATGGTATATGGTGATTAATTAGGGAAATGTTAATAAAATGGAAATATAAATATTTGATGGCAGCTAAAACTGGGTCCTTGAATGCCAGTCTGTCATCAGAAATAACCCACCTGAATCCAAGTTTGTCAGTGGTACAAATGACAATAGGGGACAAAACAGAAGCAAGATAACCTAGTAACCTGGCATGAATAGCCATGGCAAACATCTTAGAAGTATTAAGCTTCATGGATGCATTCCAAATGTACAGGTGACTTTATGACAGAAATAAATTCTTGTGGGAATCTGAGATAAATCTGCAGGTCATGAGAATAACAGTGGTACTTGTGTCTCAGCAACCTGGGGGGAGGAAGATGGTACTGGTTCACCATACAGGAGTATGAGGTGTTCATCCAGTGGAGTTCAGAGATGAATTTACACTAAGCAGATGAGGGCAACTGGCTCGAGGAGGCATGTTTCCCCTTGGGAGACAGTGAATGTGGTCTTTGAGGTGCTGCTGGGTGGGGATGCTCCCACAGAGGGAGTGGACACCACACCTCAGGGCAATCAGCCTGGCCAACTAACTACCACCCAACCCTCAC
>NC_056735.1:1232101627-1232214127 GCF_019279795.1 Protopterus annectens
GGGAGATCATGGAACAACAGTGAGTGGGAATTAGTCTGTTTCCTGCTGTTGTACGCTCTCAGAGTTGGTATGTATAATTAGTAGATGGTGGGAGGTGCAGGAATGCTTACCCTTCTGAAAAAAAAATATGATTTTTTTTCATTGTTTTGAGTTTCGATCTTTTGGGAGCAATGTTTTGATGTTCTATGTTCTTGTACTTTGACATTTCAAAGTAGGTCCATATATACATACACACACACACACACACACACACACACACACACACACACACACACACACACACACACACACACACACACACACACACACACGTGTGTGGCTCTACTATTGCTAATCAGTCCACTCAAATGTTGACATGCTTAATGTTGACACACTTACTTTGACAAAAACATGATGACATGCTACTGCACATTCTCTGAGGCAAACCCTTGGAACATACAAAGCAAAACAGAGTGATCTTTGCAGGGGGTAAGCCTGTCTGCACCACCCACGTGGGGGTCTGCACCACACACTCCATGCTAATTATGTACATTAACTCCAAGATTGTACAATCTTTGGGGGATTGGCATATCTCCCTATCCCAGGAACTGTCACTCTTGTACATCTGTTAGCCATCTGTATATGTTGAACAAAATTTGTCAAGAATACAGAAGTTAATTTACATACAAACTGAGCTATGCTTGGCAACAAACACACATATATACATTTGGGTCTACCTCAAATTGTCAACGTACCAGATAATCGAATCCCGTTTCATCGACACCACCTTATCAAATCTTCACTTCTTCAAACTCCTGGAACAACAGCAATTCACCCAGGGTAAACAACCACTTGACCGCCATGGTGACCTTTGCCCTTTTCCCACTGTAGTGCAGTCTTGGAGTCAGTACTTAGTTATGGGGGAGGTGTGGGGGGCAAAGCCCCCACTTGGAGGGATACTTGTTTTGGTGTTTGCTGTTTTGTCCTGGTGGTTGAGTGGTTGTTTACCCTGGGTGAATTGCCATCATTTTGGATATTTGAAAAGTGAAGTGGTGTCAATGAAATAGGATTCAATTATCTGGTACATCAACAATTTGCCTCTGGGTGTTCACTCTCTTCCACCTATTCCAAAAGATGTATTCTATGGGTACAGAACCCTTTCTGTGAAAAGGTATTTTCAAATATTCTGGGAGTAATTTGCCCTACATGCATATATGAATATAACTTTGGCATTAGCTTCATTATTGTCACCTACCCCCTGCTAATTATATATACCAATTCTGAGATCATAAAACAGCAGGGAAATGTCAAAATGCTCTAGGGAACAGCTGCAAAAGACTTAAAAGTACAAAGATCATAATGCTGTCTTGCACCGTACGAGTCACAAAGGCAGACAAAGTGCTATTGGAGCTGAGCTATGCAGACGTATGGCAAAAGAGCACACAGCACAACTGGACAAATGCCTGTATTCGGTATGAAACGTAATTCTTAGATGCAAGTATATGTCTAGGTCTCATTGATTGATCATAGTACTGGAGTACTTAAAAAGCTACTAGTAGGATTGCAGAACTCAGCAATGGCAGATGCAGACACTAGCAGAAAACATGGTAGTACCGGAGCATAATAAAGATGGGTCATATGCTCCATCTTTAGACAGGCTGGAGACTGAAACCTGAGGAAATATGAGAAAGAATTATCAAGGGCCTAGGCTACTGTCAGCGGGAGTCTTAGAGTTGTGCTGTGTTGTGCCAAGTAGAACTATTCAGATATAGTATATCAGAGTTAACGTGTCTGAGCACTGTCATCTGTGCCAGTAGAGTTCCCTGGCACAAAATGCACATGATCTATGCTTGTAGAGACCAAACTAATCTACTGGCACTGAACAGAGAGTGATGAGAAAAATAACTGGCATATTTATGTTATGAATGCCCCTTTTCTCTCACAAGTCTTCACTGCAATGTTACCGCATACAAGGAATGCACATCTCAAGCACAGTAAGCAGTAAAAGGCAGCCATTCTAGAAAAATACAAAGTTGACATGCATATGCTGCATAAACTCAGGAAACTGGGCATTTCCCCTGTAACACTAATAGAGAGAACTAAGCAAATAGAAATGTCTTCCTGTTCATCAGCAGCCAGATGGTCTAGAGTACTTCAGAAAATATATTTTTTTATGTACCATTCAACCTGTAAACATGCTAGATGCAGGATGAATGGTGCATAAAAAATGATGACAGTCCAGCAGTGTCATTCATGTAGTCAGGAGTGACATAATCCTTTATGGTCATTTGACAGGTAAGTGATTAGAATGTAAGAAAAGATGAGCTCTATGCATATGCTGACCCTTGGAAAGCCCTGCTGAGTACTGCTGGCATTCGTCCCCTTGTGTTGCCATTCAGAAAGCACTTAACTGTATAGTCATATTTATTTATTCAGTCATGCAGTATACCTGACCCTATTAGCAGATGCAACGCAAAACACATACCCTGAAGATTTTTGTGAATTTTACTGATATGTTTTAGATTTATGTTGCAGAGGATTCCAACACTCTTAATCTGTCACTAAAACAGTGAAGCTCATGAAAAATTAAGCAAAACTATGTTGTGGGAGCATAAGCAGCCCCATATGAATATTCTTTTCTAAAAAAGCTAATATACAGTAAGCCTCCTTTCTTTATCTTTAACCTTTTTATGACTATTAAACCCATTCATTTTGTTTAAAAATAGCAGCCCTACATTTATTCAAATGCAACCATCTGCTTGGCTAGAAAAAGAGTATTTTATTTTCAAAATGTTATTCTGTCCCATCCAGATGTGATTTTTGGATAAAAATAGCATCTGTATTTGAAGATATAATGTAATGTATGACCACACTTCTTTTACCTTTAATTTGCAACTCTTTAATGTTTCAGGAAATATAAACCCAAATTAGTCATCATGTATTTTAAATATGTATTTAAGAAAAACAAATCTGTCATTGCCATAGTAATCCATTTACTTTATTTAAAAGAATACATTTATTTTAGCCAATAAATTACTGAAGTTTTGATTGGCTATACTCTTTGTGTGTATTTCAAATATGATTTTTTCTTTGTGAATGTATTTGCTTAGTCTAACATAACCTGTTATCGTTCAAATAAATTTTCATCCTATAGCATATTTAAAAAGCAAGCCAGTTTCATGATTGCTAAATCAGTTTCTTTCCCATATATTATAAAAAACAGGCTGTTTTGTTTATATTAAGTAGCTCAGTTACATCTACTGAAGTAAAAGTGAAATACAAAAGGCAAGGTGGTCCTGTGGATCTGCACAGAGACCATCCCTGTCAACCTGCACGCACCAAAAATAGATACAAAGGCGCTGGAAAAATAGCAGCAAGACAAAAAAAAATCAAAAATAGCAGTAAGACAAAAAATCTGGGCACTTTATTTGCATCAAATCTGAATACTGAATAATATGTAACTCTTCCCACATCCTGTAGGTTTGGGAATACTACTTAGAAACAGCTGCTTAGAAAAGTATTATTAACGATGCAATACAAAATCTCTAGATTTTAATGAATGACATGCAAAAATCTACCCCACAAAGTTATTTGTTTTTACTTCTGAAAAGGGAGATGTAACATATAGGTTTACTTTCTTGTAATTATTGGTGCCACTAGCATGCTGGCCATGTAATTAGGTTTTTAGTGAACTAAACAGCTGTAAAATCTTATGTAATGGAGTAAATCAAGTCTGAAAATAGGTACATGCATCCAAAAATAGATACACCATACAAAGAGTTAAATCATGTCTAAAAATATGCATATACCTCCAAAATAGGTACAAGTGAGAACTCTGTCAGACTGAAGAAAGCCCTGTCTTATGCACAGTAGTTGTATATAATCTGACTGTGATGGAAATTGTGGATATAAAGATGTATGAAGTCACCTTATAATGGTAGAAATGAGAACTAGAAATACTAGTGGATGGAGAATGGGCATATCAAAAGTTGGCTGAAACACCTTGAGTGCAGCATTATTCAATGAAATAGTCATGGGTCCATAGCTGAGATTAAATTGTACAGTTCATACACCTAAATGTCACCAAAAATAAAGACCAACCTATGCACATAATGATATTATAAACTTTAGAAAATTATTATTATAAACCAACTAAAGAAAATGAAGCAAATAAATGCCACAAGTAATGGAATCCACCAGGTGAGGTCGCATCAGCATAATTAAAATCCACTTAGTCTTTATTGTACAAACACAGATGATTTAGAGCTTTCATCTACATGAATGTGGACTTCATCAGAATACACTTAATTCTTTGATAATTATTTAAATACTAACATTTTTGGTGCCAAACATACTAATTAATAATACCATTGCTCAGGTGATAAAGGATAATGAGGGAAATGTCCTCACAAGCGAGGAGAGTGTGTTTAGCAGACGGAAAGAGTACTTTGAGGGGCTGATGAATGAAGAGAATGAGAGGGAGAGAAGGTTGAATGATGTGCGGATAGTGAATCATGAAGTGCAATGGATTAGCAAGGAGGAAGTAAGGATAGCTATGAAGAGGATGAAGAATGGAAAGGCTGTTGGTCCAGATGACATACCTGTGGAAGCATGGAGGTGTTTAGGTGAAATGGCAGTGGAGTTTTTAACTAGATTGTTTAATGAAATCTTGGAAAGTGAGAGGATACCTGAGGAATGGGGAAAAAGTGTTTTGGTACCGATTTTTAAGAATAAGGGTGATGTGCAGAGCTGTAGTAACTACAGAGGGATTAAATTGATCAGTCACAGCATGAAGTTATGGGAAAGAGTAGTGGAAGCTAGGTTGAGAAGGGAGGTGATGATTAGAGATCAGCAGTATGGTTTCATGTCAGGAAAGAGCACTACAGATGCGATGTTTGCTTTGAGAGTGTTGATGGAGAAGTACAGAGAATGTCAGAAGGAGTTGCATTGTGTCTTTGTGGATTTAGAGAAAGCATATGACAGGGTGCTTAGAGAGGAGTTGTGGTATTGTATGAGGAAGTCGGGAGTGTCAGAGAAGTATGTAAGAGTGGTACAGGATATGTACAAGGGTAGTGTGACAGTGGTGACGTCTGCGGTAGGAGTGACGGATGCATTTAAGGTGGAGGTGGGATTACATCAAGGTTCAGCTCTGAGCCCTTTCTTATTTGTAATAGTGATGGACAGGTTGACAGACGACATCAGACAGGAGTCCCCATGGACTATGATGTTTGCAGATGACATTGTGATCTGTGATGAGAGTAGGGAACAGGTGGAGGAGACCAACCAGCGAAAAGATACCTGCATGAATGGCTTGTGCACGGCTGTATATGTCCAACAAAACAAACAAAGAAAGCCAGCACCCAACATCTACAGTTATTTTCATGTTACAAACATGATTAACTAAGCAAGACAAAGAACACTTTATATCAATATAAATATACAATTTTTGCAAAATGACTGAGCCTTTGTCGGAATTTCTTATTTTATATTTGAAACCATTACTACCATTGATACGGTCTAGAATACAGGACACAACCCAGTTTCTTTCCATTATATCCGATATGCAATTGGAGTCCGACTGGCTTCTATGTAGTTTAGATGTCACCTCCTTGTATACGAACATCCCCCATTGGGCAGGACTTATGGCCTTGCAATATTGGTTAGATCGAGCTAATATGTATAAACCAGGCTTTAACACTCTCCTAATTTGCATGGCAGAATTGGTTCTGACCCATAATATTTTTTATTTTAAAGATAGGTGTTTTTGGCAACTTCAAGGTACTGCTATGGGGGCTTCTTTTGTCCCGATTTATGCGGACCTATTTATGGCGTACATGGAGGAGCAATTGATTTATGACACCAGTCATAATATATATATATATATATACATATATATATATATATATATATATATATATATATATATATATATATATATATATATATAAATGAAATGGACATTTGGAGGAGATATCTTGATGACTGTTGGTTGGTGTGGAGAGCAGATGAGAAATTCCTTTTGGAATTTTTGGAATATTTGAATTGCAATATGTGGGGTGTTGAATTTAAGTTTACCTATTCTAGATCAGATATCACTTTTTTGGATGTGTCAGTTAGGAGAACAGATTTGGACACTTTGGAGAGTGAAGTATTTAGGAAGTTTCCACAATTCAACACCCTACTACATGCTACAAGCTTCCACCCACAACATGTCATCAAGAATATCCCGAAATCACAATTTCTCCGGATTAAGAGAATTTGTTCAAATTCCTCCATGTACAACCATCACCGACGAGACTTAACATCCAGGTTTAAGAGCAGGGGATACCAAGTGGGTGACATCACTAGCACCAGTCGGTTTGCCAGTCAACAGGATAGATCGCAGTTGTTGTCATATCGGGTTCGGGATACTGAAAAATCACAGGTACTCAGATTAATTACAACCTATGGAAGAAACACCAATAGTTTCATGAATATTATTCACAGACACTGGCATCTATTAAGATCAGATGACACTTTAAACAATTATATTGGAGATCAATGTTCCTATTCTTTTCGGAAGGGGTGGTCCTTGGGATCCTTATTTAGCCATTACAAAAGGGTTTATGACAAAGGTTTGAGTTCAACTAAACAAATGACAATTACTGGTCAATTGATATCAGGCTGCTATCCATGTGGCCACTGTATTTACTGTCCAAGAGTGTTAAAGTCAAACAGTTTCATGTCCCATAACTCTCCACATGTATATAATGTCTTATTTTTTGCTAATTGTAATACTACTTGGGTTATTTATTTAGACCAATGTAGTTGTCGGGCATTTTATGTGGGACAAACGTCCTGACCCTTTAAAATAAGGGTTGGGGAACATCTAAGTGACATTAAAAACAAGAAAGGTTTGAGTTCTTTATTTAAACATATGCTCAAACATCCAACGGGGTTTTTTAGTTTTATGGTCATTGACCATATTAGGTTCAGGAACAAAGAGGCTCATACACTACATGAAATGTTAACAAACAAAGTGAAAATGTGGATTATCAAATTGGGGGCCCTATTTTCTCCTGGGTTAAATGACCAATTTTGAAATCATTTCACAAAAAATTGTATATTTATATTGATATAAAGTGTTCTTTGTCTTGCTTAGTTAATCATGTTTGTAACATGAAAATAATTGTTTATATTCACATCATTCATGCTATTATTAATATGGTAGTATTTTTTATGTGCACTAGTGGGCGTCATTAGACACTGTATATAAGGGAGATAGTACTGTCATGTACATTTTTTTACTTTTTCAAGTTTGGTTGCTGAAGAAAGCTTTTGCCGAAACCGGTATAACCATACTGGTTAATTGTTGACCTTTTGGTCATGGAATAAAAGTGTTTCGTAGCAAACCACAGGAGATGTTGGGTGCTGGCTTTCTTTTTTTGTTTTGTTGGACATATCATACAGCCGTGCACAAGCCATTCGTGCAGGTATCTTTTCGCTGGTTGGTTTCTTCCATTTCCTGCTGATGGTTTCTCTGGTGTGGCCATTCTCCATTTGAAGGAGTGTGTGGTTTGTGGCACTCTCGTTTATTTGTTTGGATGTGAGAACAGCAATTATTGCAAGCTTGGGAGGCTTTGTGTTTTGTGTGAACTTGGAAAACTACATTTTTGTCATTTTCTCTTCATTAACCAGCTTAGCGGACATTATATTTTCATTCGTCTATGAGAGGTACTTGGGCCGACATGCTCAGCGGAACTCTTCCAACAGTCTGTTTTTCACTTTAGTTTGTTCCTTGAGATATTGTTTATAGTTTAGTTATGGTGAGTGGACTCGGACATTCAATAGGGAATTATTAAATTTTTTCTATATTATGGTTCGGGACATTGACATTTGACATTCTTTAGCATCTATCATGCTTCAGTTTTGAACTGAATGGCCCAGATGATAGTGACAGTGTTATTTGGAACTTTTGAGTGACTAAATGTTTGTTGTTCAATCTTAGGACCCCTTCTGGTGGTTTCTCTTTCCAAAAGGTCAGATTGCACTATCGGAAGATGCTCAGGACATATAATATTGTTTTATATATGTTATAAGACAATGTTATGATTGTGCATTTATATACAGGTTCTGTTTATTTTTTGGAGTGCATTTTCGAATTTGGTGGTATAGGTAGTGGGCTTTTTTATAACAGTTTTGAGGCCTACTATTCTAGACTTTAAGGTTTAACATCAGCACTCAAGAGTTACTATCAAGATTGTATGTTTGAGCATTTTATTTATTATTAGGGCTAGCATACCTTGGGTTGTTTGTATACTGTTATTCCAAGGTATTTTGGCATATGTAAATGAAAATTAGAATGTAATATAAGTTTGGTCCTCATATTATGTATTAATAATTGGACACTAATATGTGAATGTTAACATTTTTTCACTTGTATATGCCAATGTCAATAATTTTCCCTTTGTTAATATCAGTTGCTTCACTGCATTAGGGATTGAGTTCATACATAGGGGATTTCTATCATCTATTTGTTGCCTATAACATTTATTGGTATGTGGTTGTAGGCTTTATAACAGATGATTTTCTTATATTTATATCAGCTCTATCAAGATAGGGCTTGATTTATAGATTCCTTTTGATCTGTGATCTGTGTTAAAGGGGCTCAAACAGTTAGATTAACACTATTAAACCATCCAGCCCAATGTATCTTTGATCCAGTGGGTGGATTTAACATCACTGAATAGTTTTTGATACTTGTCCAAGTTGGGTGGAGTGCTGGACTCCAGACAGAAATATATGAATATAGGGTAATACTCATTTTGGAGTTTTTGCCATAACACCATTGACCAAATCTATATTAGATCTATCCATTGTCATAGTCTTTTATTCAGTTTTATTTCTGGCCCATTTTGGTTACGTAGCGGATATAGGTAGCCTAATTGGATTACCAAGGGCTAGGAAAGCATTATATTGATGCTATGTTTGCTTTTCTGTGTTTCAGTTAATTAGCCTTGGACTATTATTTAGATTGGCTAAACTCTTTTTTCCCCTGGTTTGGGGTGAGTTGTTATTGGCTATTATTGTACCCATTTGGGCCAAGTATGGATGCCTGGGGTTGGTAAAGAGAATTATATTAGAATTATATATTGACTTTCCAACATTCAGGATCCTTGGTATATATTATAGCTTAGAAATAATATTTTCAGTTTGGTATTGTGGACAGTGGTCTTTTGGTTGTGAATTAGATTTGGTCAGTGATGGATTTGATAACTCTCATCAAGGGTCTTTCTTCGGACTCTGATGACTTGGGCATTTTTGGCCTGGGGTCAGGTAATACTAATAATAGTTCTGGAGTTCAGGACCCCACTCAGGATTGTAGATCCGCTTTTGCCAAGTTGACCAAAAATCTGACTTCTCTTAGGAAAAATGTCTGGCACCTCAAACTTTTTAGGGCATACCAACGGAGAAAAATTGTTCCAAGAGAATTAAGAACCAGGTTGCAGCCTATGGTTGCTCAACCAGATGAGTACCTTTTGGCCCAATGGTCTGAGGCACAACAACAGGTCTCTATGACCTTTGTGAATATATCGACTAGTTATTATGAGAGGAAGGTGGAGGAACAAGCTGCTCATGTTTTGGGTGCCAGTAAAACATTGGAAGAGTTTTCGACACTTCCATGTTATAAAAATTGTACTGATAAACTTGGCAAGGATTTGTTAGAATTGGACTCTGTTCTAAAAGAGAGAAAAGTTAAGACGTTCACTCGTGATATTGGGGATTATGACAGGAGTAAACCCTTTGAGGTGCGTCCTAGGGTTAAATTTGTTACGCCTGTTCAAACCCCCAAGAAATCGAGAGACTCACGGCCTAAGTCTATATTGAAAAAAAGGAATAGGGAGTCTGCCACATCTGGTGAAGATTCATCATCAAACACAGATTGGGAGGATGGCCATACCAGAGTCTCGCCTGTTCCCTAGAGGAACAATTTGGAGCAGAGTTTGGTAGGGGGAATCCCTTTAGGCATAAATCTCAGAGACGAGGGGGCAGGAAGCATAAAAAAATACTATGGATCTTGGGGAGATTCTTCAAAATATAACCAAAATTTGGATACTAAAGTGAACAATGTGCATAATATATCTTCTGTTAAATTGGATGAGCAACAACTGGAGGTACTAAATAAAGGTTTAAGCTTTGTGCCACATTTCTTTGTTCAGGAGTATCATTTTGCACAAGATATTGTGAATTTTTGTTGTAACCTTAATTTAAAATAATTTTTTCACAGTTCTGAGGGGAGTAAGGTTTGTTTTTCTTAATTTAGAAATTTTCGCTTCAGGTCTTCAGTATTTAAGCCACCTATGTTACCCATTGTACAAATTTTGCAGAATGAAGTTCTTAAGGATTTACATTTACATTTGAAGAAGATATGATGAAAGATAATTTGGATAAACAGCAAAGATTATGTGATGAAAATCTTAACAATAAGGAAATTGTCATCTTGTCTGTGGACAAGGGTGGAGCAGTGGTGGTTCAAAATTTGGTAGACTATGAAGCAGAGGGTGAGTGTCAATTATATAACAAATCTCATTATCAGGAAATGGTTGTTGATTCAATTAATAAGTTTAAACATGATATTGATCACTTCCTCAATTTAACAGAAGACGAGGGCATTATCACTAAGGATGCTTGTTTTCATCTTAAGGTTGACCATCCCAAAAAACAATATATCTATTTTTTGCCCAAGATTCATAAGGATTCCAATAGACCGCCCGGTCGACCGATTGTTTCAGGCAGAGGCTCTTTGACTGAGCCTTTGTCGGAATTTCTTACTTTATATTTGAAACCATTACTTCCATTGATACGGTCTAGAATTCAGGACACGACCCAGTTTCTTTCCATTATGTCCGATATGCAATTGGAGTCCGACTGGCTCCTATGTACTTTAGATGTCACATCCTTGTATAAGAACACCCCCCCATTGGGCAGGACTTATGGCCTTGCAATATTGGTTAGATCGAGCTAATATGTATAAACCAGGCTTTAACACTCTCCTAATTTGCATGGCAGAATTGGTCCTGACCCATAATATTTTTTATTTTAAAGATAGGTGTTTTTGGCAACTTCAAGGCACTGCTATGGGGGCTTCTTTTGCCCCCATTTATGCGGACCTATTTATGGCATACGTGGAGGAACAATTGATTTATGACACCAGTCATAATATATATATATATATATATATATATATATATATATATATATATATATATAAATTAAATGGACATTTGGAGGAGATATCTTGATGACTGTTGGTTGGTGTGGAGAGCAGATGAGGAATTCCTTTTGGAATTTTTGGAATATTTGAATTGCAATATGTGGGATGTTGAATTTAAATTGACCTATTCTAGATCAGATATCACTTTTTTGGATGTGTCAGTTAGGAGAACAGATTTGGACACTTTGGAGAGTGAAGTATTTAGGAAGTTTCCACAATTCAACACACTACTACATGCTACAAGCTTCCACCCACAACATGTCATCAAGAATATCCCGAAATCACAATTTCTCCGGATTAAGAGAATTTGTTCAAATTCCTCCACGTACGACCATCACCGACAAGACTTAACATCTAGGTTTAAGAACAGGGGATACCAAGTGGGTGACATCACTAGGGCCAGTCGGTTTACCAATCAACAGGATAGATCGCAGGTGTTGTCATATCAGGTTCGGGATACTGAAAAATCACAGGTACTCAGATTAATTACAACCTATGGGAGAAACACCAGTAGTTTCATGAATATTATTCATAGACATTGGCATCTATTAAGATCAGATGACACTTTAAACAATTATATTGGAGATCAATGTTCCTATTCTTTTCGGAAGGGCCGGTCCTTGGGATCCTTATTTAGCCATTACGAAAGGGTTTATGACAAAAGTTTGAGTTCAACTAAACAAATGACAATTACTGGTCAATTGATATCAGGCTGCTATCCATGTGGCCACTGTATTTACTGTCCAAGAGTGTTAAAGTCAAACAGTTTCACGTCCCATAACTCTTAACATGTATATAATGTCTTATTTTTTGCTAATTGTAATACTACTTGGGTTATTTATTTAGCGCAATGTAGTACTCGGGCATTTTATGTGGGACAAACATCCCGACCCTTCAAAATAAGGGTTGGGGAACATCTAAGTGACATTAAAAACAAGAAATGTTTGAGTTCTTTATTTAAACATATGCTCAAACATCTGATGGGGTCTTTTAGTTTTATGGTCATTGACCATATTAGGTTCAGGAACAAAGAGGCTCATACACTACATGAAAAGAGAAAATATGGATTATCAAATTGGGGGCCCTATTTTCTTCTGGGTTAAATGACCAATTTTGAAATCATTTCACAAAAGATTGTATATTTATATTGATATAAAGTGTTCTTTGTCTTGCTTAGTTAATCATGTTTGTAACATGAAAATAACTGTTTATATTCACATCATTCATACTATTATTAATATGGTAGTATTTTTTATGTGCACTAGAGGGTGTCATTAGACACCATATATAAGGGAGATATTAATGTCATGTAAATTTTTTTACTTTTTCAAGTTTGGTTGCTGAAGAAGGCTTTTGCTGAAACCGGTATTACCATAGTGGTTAATTGTTGACCTTTTGGTCATGGAATAAAAGTGTTTTGTAACAAGCCACAGGAGATGTTGGGTGCTAACAGGTGGAGGAGACCCTGGAGAGGTGGAGATATGTATATCAAGATGCAATGCTCACCTTACTGAAGGAGATCACTACATACAAACCCATCAGTCATTTAGAACTTACCAGAATTGTTTATGTACACACAAGAGCTCTATGAGTATTTAATGTGCAGACAAATAGATTATGATCTATACCAGTATTTCTTTATAGAGAAACTCGGACTCGGATACCATATATTAAAGGTTTACTGAGACATTATCCGTCTTCATAGAGAAGAAACTGAGACCGCTAGTCAGTGAGACTACATCAATTTTAAAAGATACTTATGAGTTGCTAGATTGCTTAAGTGAATATCACCATACAAACATGGAGGGTTTACCTTTTGTGACCCTGGATGTAAAGAACCTGTTCACTGCAATACCCAATAGTTTTGGCTTAGAAGCTCTGAGGGACATTATAAATAAGAGTCAGAAGTTTAACTCTAGTGAAGAGGGATTATTATGTGCTATCATGGAACTTGTTTTAACCAACAATGTTTTAAGTTTAGAGACCAACTATATTTGCAACAGTGGGGGTAGCCATGGGCACCCCCTGCAACACTGCTGTGAATATAGTCATGCTGTATTGGGAGCAGAAACATTTGTTCACACATGATAGTTTCAAGAAAATTAGCCTCTATAAACGCTTTGTTGATGATGTTCTTTTATTTTGGCATGGGAGCACATCTGAGCTTCTAGTCTTTATAGAACAGTTAGAATCTACTACTGACTTTCTGAGTTTCACGATATGTCATGACCTACAGAGTATAGATTTTCTAGATGTGAGATTATATAAGAACATGAATCATAAGATTGAGACAACTATTTTCAGAAAGGAATGTTGGAGGAACACCCTACTCCAGTTTAGTAGTATGCATCCATTTGATAGCATAATGAAGAGCCAATTCACCAGGATAAAGAGGCTATGTCACAACAGTGTTGAACTCAATAAACAGAGCAGTTTTTAGAGCAATGTTTTTGGACAGAGGCTATGACAAAGAAAAGATTAGGAAGGTCAAGAATCAGGTTCTATTCAATGAAGAGACTGCTTTAGTTGGCAATCACATAAGAACGTTTGGTTTTCGTGGCAAGAAGTCCTTTGACAATTCCAGAGTCAGAATCAATCTCAGATATACCAGTGACATCCATCACATTAAAGATATTATTCTAAGCAATTGGCATATTCTCTTGACTGATCAACAGTTAGCAATGATAGTGGGCTCCACACCTTCATACACATTTCGTAACAGTAAGAATCTCAGTAGACTCCTATGTATAGAGTCTAATAATGTTAATAAGAATATAAGTATTAACAAGGATGTGAAGTCAGGTACTTTTCCTTGTAACAAGTGCAGTGCATGTACATTGATTACTACAGTCCAGGAGTTTGAACATCCAGTGTTGAACTACAGGTTTGAACCACATCACAAAGGTACATGTGTAAGTAAGAACCTTATATATTTAGCCACATGTCAGAGCTGTACAGTATTCTATGTAGGAATGACTACTAGGACCTTGAGGGAGAGGATACTGGAACATGCTTTAGATATTAGGAAGTGTGATACCAAAAGTGCTTTGGCTAAACACATTGCTAATAATCCAACACATTCATTTGTATTTAGAATCCTACAGACAGTCCCACCTAATTCTAGAGAAGGAGACATTTTCAATGATTTAGAGCTGGTGGAACTCTCTTGGATTTTCAAACTCAAAGCACATTATGAGCCAGGACTTAATCAATATGTTAGTGTAAGGGTGCAAAGTAATTCTCTCAACCATGTCTGATTTCTTTGAACCATGTCTGATTTTAGTGACAGTGTATACAGATATATTTTTGATTGCACTTGTTTATTATTACATTTTTATTCTACATACAGACTTGGATCAGCAGTTTCTCCTTGACATACTCACAATGTCAGTACAAGAAAGTATAGTGTAATTTGTATACCCTATCAGGAGGTTTCAGTTTGTTAGGTTGACAGTTTTACATACACATTTGGATAGTACATGACCATGTATTTGTATAGATTTTTATAGATTTTTATAGATTTTTATAGATACTAGGTTTCATACCAAGTTTTTTCGTTTCATGACTTTCATATATTGTTTATCTCTTGTAACTTGTGTCTGTTTATGAGTTCCATTTAACACATGCAATTAATTTATTCCAGATGTTTGACCATATTTGTTCCTTTCCAGTTCGATGTGTTTATGTGTTTATTTGATACTGCCGTATCACCAAGTGAGCCATACACATGGCTTCACTAATATGCATACATTTATATTTTCATATACTTTCCTTACACTGTTTATATTTATTTATCAGACATATATACATAGAAAAATTTCATATTGTTGTTTTACACTGTATATATTTTTATATATTTTATTTTAGATTTATATATAAGCTAGGTTTTCACTTTTACTGATAATTCATGTAATAGAGTTTTAAAAGGAAGGGCAGTAATTTTATGCCATTGCCTGACAACATTAGATATTTCAGTTTTTATTTTTATTTTTATTTTTATTTTCATTTTTCTATTGTATTCTACCTCAGTTCATCATATACTCTTAGGATATATAGGACATAGAGTTTTAAAACATATATTTATTTCAGTCATTAGGACTGGTTGAATAAGAGTTCTTAAGACACATAGTTTTATGATTAATTACCTTTGTTTCAACTAAGGAGTTTTGTTCATCATTTAACTGTTTGAGCTTTGTTGGTTCTGCATTTATTTATTTATTTATTCCATCTACTCTGCAACATGAGCAATAGTACTTGCCAGTGCTTGGTTTGTTTAATTAGATGATTTTATTCACATGGTTAGGTTTAGATTAATTAAGCTAATTGATCAATTTAGAAATGTGTATATATACTTGGTTTTAGAAGATGTTTGTTGTAAGGATCTGAAGAAGCGTGTCTTGGTATCTGTTCACAATAAATACTTTTTATCCATTCATTGTGGTGGTCGACTTCCAGTTTGTATTCTCACAGAGGTGGAGATATGCTCTAGAGAGAAGAGGAATGAAGGTCAGCAGGACTAAGGCAGAATATATGTGTGTGAATGAGAGGGAGGATAGAGGAATGGTGAGGATGCAGGGAGTAGAGGTGGCGAAGGTGGATGAGTTTAAATACTTGGGATCAACAGTTCAGAGTAATGGTGAGTGTGGAAGAGAGATGAAGAAGAGAGTACAGGCAGGATGGAGTGGGTGGAGAAGAGTGTCAGGAGTGATTTGTGACAGACGAGTGCCAGTAAGAGTGAAAGGGAAGGTCTACAAGAGGGTAGTGAGACCAGCTATGTTATATGGGTTGGAGACAGTGGCATTGACAAAAAGGCAGGAGTCAGAGCTTGACGTGGCAGAGATGAAGATGTTAAGATTTGCACTGAGTGTGACGAGGATGGACAGGATTAGGAATAAGTATATTAGAGGGTCAGCCCAGGTTGGAAGGTTTGGAGACAAAGCCAGAGAGGCAAGATTACATTGGTTTGGACATGTGCTGAGGAGGGATGCAGAGTATATTGGAAAAAGGATGCTAAGGATGAAGCTGCCAGGTAACAGGAAAAGAGGAAGGCCTAAGATAAGGTTTATGGATGTGGTGAGAGAGGACATGTAGGTGGTTGGTGTGACAGAGCAAGATGCAGAGGACAGGAAGAAATGGAAACAGTTGATCTGCTGTGGCGACCCCTGACGGGAGCAGCCGAATGAAGAAGAAGAAGACTGCTCAATTTAAAGTGACCATATGCTTAATTCATATAAACAGTACAAAAATATAATAAAATTCTTGTATTTATAAAATAAAATCAAGAAAATATTTGATTCAAGCTCTAAATTATATATCTATATATATATCTATATATATATATATATATCTATATATATATATATATATATATATATATATATATACACACACACACACACACACACACACACACACACACACACATATACTAATATAGTACTAAGCTACCCCTAACCATGCACATCTAACATTATGTTAAAAAAATCCATATATAATCATATAATAGTCTCACATTTTGTACCTCTTTGTGAACTTGGTAGGGCCTGTAAATATACATACAAATTTGGAATACATAATAAAAAATGCAAAATCCACCTATATCTGCAGTTATAGGATAGGTTTGATGGTGATGTGGTCATTTCAACCAGGTGTATTTGAGGCGTCAGTTAATAATTGCCACTTAGTCTCCCTGTGCCTCAACATTGCTTTGAAATTGCCCGCTCAGAGGCCTAATCTGATCTGTTCTAATATGGCAAACTTAAAAAAATTACTATCCCCATTCTTATCCACATGTCTATATAGGGCATTATTACTGTCTTTCTTTCTTATATTGTATAAATGATCATAAATTCTTTTTTAAGAGATCTCTCTGTTTTACCTGCATAGTAACTGGGACATGTAATACACTTTGCCATATATATAACATACTTGGAATTACAATTATCTTGCCTAAAAGTGATCTTAGTTCTATTAACATTTTCTAAAGTAACACCCTCATCTTCTAAAATGGCATGACATTGGCTACAATTACCACACCTTCTCATGTGTTTAATCTGTTCACCTATTTCCCTGATGATATTACCTTGCTCCAAATTTCTCTTAATGTTACAACCCATTTTGTAGACAAATAGAGGTGTTTCACTCACTATGTTCCTGATTTCACTGTCTGCCATACGAATATTCCAATTACTATTTAATATCTGCTTTACTTGATTCACATAGGGGGAATATTCCAAAATACAACTCTTTGATAATTTATATCAGTGTCATTGATGCAAGTAGATATGTTCTTAACTAATTCCTTTCCTAAGATTGGTGGGCATTTTTTACCCCATTCATTAATACCATACTTCTTGACATCATATAACATATATCTAGGGTACCCTTTCTGATTAAATAAAGTGCTTATATATTCAATTTCATCAACCATATCAGGGTACAGGGACATAATTCAGGCTGCCCTTATACACTGCCCTTTATAGATGTTTCTAATTAATTTCCTCGGATGGTTACTGGAGTACTCAAGGTAACTATTAGAAAAAGTATTCTTCCTATGTGTACGGGATTTAAATCCATTGGAGGTATTAGATCTAAATGTGTCCAAATAAACAATACCTCCTGTGTTACCATTGTGTGTAAATTTTAGATAAGTGCTAGTACTATTTATATAATCCATAAACTGAGCTATACTATCCCGAGAGCCATCCCACAAAGTAAAAATGTCATCCAAAAACCTGGAATAATGCCAAATGTACTTGTAATATTCACCTTTGAAGATGAAATTGTCCTCCCAATCCAACATCACCAGGTTGGCAAACATGGGGCACAAGCGGCCCCCATAGCTACCCCTCTGGTCTGTCGGTAATATTCACTCTCAAAGTAAATAAAGTTGTAATCAAGTACAAGGGTTATACATGCCATGATTAGGCTGACAAAATCCCAGTCTAAGTTGGTGTACTGTCTTATGCTATTACAAAATCCCTCTAACCCTAGCTGTTTGGGTATACATGAAAATAGTTCTATCACATCAATAGTGATAAAGGTTAGTCCCTCTTTCCAAAGGTTGGGGGATAAACTACCTACGAAGTCCCACGAATCCTTAATCATATATGGTATTTTACCATAAATATGTTTTAATCATTTCTCTATGACTACTCCTAATGGAAAGGTTTTGGAATGGCTCCCAGATACAATAGGATGAAATGGGGGGGGGGTCCATGATACTCTTATGTATCTTAAGTATTCCCACTATGGTTGCCAATATAGGATGTTCGACCTTAAGAAAATTGTATATGTCAATGGTAATGCGATTGTCCAATAAAAATTCTTCATTCTACATATCAATCCGCTTGTAAGCTATATGTATTTCATTAATTGATACTATTTCGTAATTACCGGATGTCTGAAGTATCTCATACATTTTAGTGGCATATTCCAATGCGTCATAAATAACCCCCCACCTTTATCAGGTTTCATAACCCTAATATTATGGTAATTTTTGAGCTGTCTCAAAATGCATAATTCATTACCTGATTACCTGATAAGTTACTCTGAATTTTCATGTGTCTAATATCATTCTGTAATCTATAAATTTCCTTTGTAACCATTTTTTCATATACTGCTACACTGAGATGAGTGGGTGGAACATAGATACTTTTTTTTCTTGAGCGCTCCAGTAACTGCTGGCTGGGGTTTGTCCTGAAACATAAAAGCTAAATTATTTTTTCTTAGGAATAATTTGATCTCCGTCAAACAGTCAACCAAATGGAAGCATGTTTTAGGTATATACTTCATACCCCTAGACAATAACTTAAAATGTTCAATTCCCAGAACTAAATTAGTGTAATTATGTATTTTGAAATTGTCCAAACTGTTAACTACACCTTCAGAAATTGTTACTACTGGCAGTGCCTCATTTCCATGTTCTAAATTTACCATTTTCTCTTGTTCTCCCCCATGCTAGGTCTACACAGTCCATGTGGTTTTTTTTTTATAAGTACACGAATTTTATTATATTTTTGTACTGTTTATATGAATTAAGCGCATGGTCACTTTAAATTGAGCAATGGTATTATTAATTAGTATGTTTAGGGCCCAAACAGTTAGTATTTAAAAGATTATCAAAGAATTAAGTGTATTCTGATGAAGTCCGCATTCATGTGGATGAAAGCGCTAAATCATCTGTGTTTGTACAATAAAGACGAAGTGTATTTTAATTTTGTTGGTGCGACTTTTCCTGGTGGATTCCATTACTTGTGGCATTTATTTGCTTTATTTTCTTTAGTTGGTTGATTAAACACAATATATTGATTATTATCAACCACTTTAGCTTAAATTGCCTGTATGGATGCTAGAATCAGAAGTCATACCACCTGCCTCCAAATAACAGGACAGCTATAGTCTTATGTTTGATGTTCTCGGATAGGATAAAGACTGAAGCTTAGATCCAGCAGAGATCATTTTGGGGGGAAATGTGGCTACGAGGCAGTTTGGTTCACAAACAGTCAACATATGAGGGAAGTTAAACAAAGTAAATGCAATGAACATTCTGTTTCATTCTTTGATTTCTGGTTTTCCAATCATCCATAGAATATAGTAAAATTCTCTTACAAGTGGTTAAGAAAAAAGTAGTAACAGATTGTAAATGTAGTTACTTATGCCATGGGTGGTATTTTGTTGTGAGGATGGCAGAACTTGTGTCAACTGAGCATTTTAATCTGTCTTAAACTCTGCATCTAGGGCAGTGCTTTACAAATATTTTGGGGTGGCAGGGACCCTACAGAAGGCACCGGCACCGCTCAAGGAAAATTGTGTATTCAACATGTCATGAACATGACATTTTATAGTTAGTTTGCAACAATTCTGTATTTTTTAATTATATCATTAGATAGAAATAACCTATGGAAACATCTGAAGCACATTTATGTTATTAATGACAAGTGTGATGTAGCATTTGATGAAGCCTCTCACAATTAATTCTATCTCCTCAGATCCAGCTCCCCAAATGTAACAGACCCAGAATGTTTTTATATTTGTTTTTTCTACTACATACAGGTATTTGCTTATTCTTGTAAGGTGTTTATATTCCCTATGGGCATCTGACTATTACATTAGTATATTTAAACAAAGGGTTAGGGGGATCCTCCCATAATCGGGGTTCTAGGGGGGTTGTTTTACTGCAAAAGTGCCTTTTATGTTGTGACCTGCAGGTTTGGTGGGTATGTTGTTTAATGAGTTTAAATTATTGAGTTAGAAGTGTGTGTGCCTAGAGGGTGGGGTGCATCAACTTCTTGTATGAAATCCTAGTACCAAGACATATTGATAACAGTGCAATAGATGAATTACAGACAGTGCTTAATTTGCATTGAATTTGCTAGTAGAATGAATTTACTAATACAGACTAAGCCCAATCTAAACTTAATGTAAAACTTCAACTGATGGGTTATACGCAGCTGACAAATCCATAGATGAACTGAGGACAGATACATCTGTAATTCTTCCACATTGACAGGAGACATTCTTATTTTTAACATTAAGAGAAATTTTTGGAGGAGCCTTTGTCAGATGCCAAAGGAACTCTAAGGTTTTCAGGGTAGCTAAGAGGTTGAAAATCACTAAACTCAGGCACTGGCTGTTTTTCTTACTACAAAGGGAACACAACTTCATTGTTGAACTGCTTTAGGAAAATAGCGTCTCCGAAATACTGATTATTTTGCAGCAGCACAATCTGGAGGTACATAATATCTTCTTTTGACTTCTGCAGATGCTATACTATGTTTATAAGACTTTCTGGCATACTGTGGCCCTACGTATCCAGCTTCACCTGCTTTCTATGCCCACGCATGTTCTTGCTCTGCACCCTGCTGCACTTGGTTAAAATGCTGATTCTTACCTCCAGTTATTATCTACATACATGATGCATCTTTACGTTAAACTTTATCTCTGATTTATTCTTTCTAAGATAAATTCACTTTGTTTTAGTTTATTGTTATAAAATTTAAACTGGGTGTCTCTACCCCAATATCTTCTCATGCTCATTAGAGGATCAGGCACCAACAAATTGTGAATCGTAGCACTTTTGTGCCATTTCAATAATTCATTAGACACAAAACTGTTGTCATTGTCCTCTAACTCTCTCTCTCTCTATATATATATAATTTAGCCCGTCATTACACCAGGAGTCCCAAACACATATATGGCCAGACATCAGGATGAGGATAAGTCCACTCAGCTAAGGGTTAAGCTGATGGAGAGAAAATGCCAACTAGGTATTTTGGAAAAAAATATTAGACAGAGACAGACAGTGAGAAAGCCAGCCAGATACACATAGCAGACAAAACAATATCACATGCATGCATGCACTTATGGGCGCGCACACACATACACACACACACACACACACACACACAAAGAGGTTGGATTCATATATTTACATTCACACACACAGACACACACACAGGCACACACACACACACACACACACACACACACACACACACACACACACACACACACACACACACACACAGTAGTTACATATTCATTGTGCAACACACACACACACACACACACACACACACACACACACACACACACACACACACACACACACAGTAGTTACATATTCATTGTACAACACACACACACACACACACACACACACACACACACACACACACACACACACACATACACACAGTAGTTACATATTCAATGTACATTACACACACACACACACACACACACACACACACACACACACACACACACACACACACACACACACACACACACTGCATTGCTGCATTGTAGATGAGAAATTAAACATTCTTGTCCTAGTTGCATGTTTCATATACCAAGTGATTCAAGCCTTTCATAGACAGGTGTGAATCACTTGGCATATGAAACACACTGTTTCATGTATCATATGCTAAGCGATTCACACCTTGTATAGGGATACTAAACATGCAACATTGTAAAGTACCTCTGCTTGGAAGTTAGTTGCTTTCTTACTGCTATGTCCTGTACCTCAAAAAGGACTAATAGCAGAAGTGCTTAGAATCCAAGTGCTTTTACTAGTAGTCTGCTTTGAGATCCAGGAAATGTCTCTCTCATTGGCTCCACAGTCAAACCAGTGAGAGATGGAAGCTGCTTTAGGTAATCTGAGCCACAGAGACAATAATTTGTCCTTGTGGTTTCGATTATAAACACAGACTCCTATATTGGTATATGTTAAGTGCACTAGTCAATCACAATAATAGTGTAAACTACACTGTCTGTAAATTAATTTACTATATCAAAATCCAGGTGTTTCCACTGTCGTAACATCTTAACCTATGTAATGTTTTCCTAATGCATTATCAATGTAAGCCTATACATTTGTAAATTGTAAAATGTATTATTACTATTATATTTGTAATACCTTTAAATCTTATGTTAAACTTTATCTCTTTTTGTAACATTTTATCTCTTATTGTAATACTCTGAGGAGCTTTTCTCCCCGGACCTCCACAGAAAATGGATCTTTGACCCAGTGGACCTTCCTGGTCAACAAATGCTAATAAATAATAAATAAATAAATAAATTAAATAAACTGACCAGACTATTTTTAAAAGAGGCTGGGGTTGGATTAGGACAAAACTTCACAGGGAAGATTACATGGGTGAATGGGCTGCATTTGGACAGTGGGCTGTGAGTTTGATTGTATTAGACTATGCAATTATTGTTTAAATTCTGAATGTTTGCTTCATGATTTCATTGTTACTACATTACGTAGGACCTTGTGAAAGTGTTTATGACAACTTTAGGTACTTACATATTATCGCAACTACTTTTCTATCGTGGTGTAATTTATAATGTCATCGCGGAACAAGTGTATGGGAAAGTAAAAAGGGTTGTGTGAACTCCAAATAACTTGGGTATTACATGGGTTCTGAAAGGGGAACAGGCATAATGGGTAAATTCCTCTTCCTGAGGACTGTGCATTGCCGATGACACTTACTGAAAAGTAAAATTAACCTGGCCGCTGCTACACATACCACGTATGAATTTCAGTAGTTACTAACTTCCATCCTGAGATCATCCGTCTGCCTTGGTAGACAGTCACACATTTTATGAGGGCCATTTCAAAATTATGTGTAAAAAAGCTGGACATCGTCTGCAAATCTGGACAGTTGACAGGTATGTATAGCTGGAACGGCAGTCAAACACAAGTGTGAATTTGTTACACTTATGCAATAGCTTGCACTCGCAAGAAAAGCAGCAGTTAAGTGCAACGGGCCAGTTCATGTCTTGCTCTGGGGAAATGATTTGTGCATATCGCATACTGAAAACAGACTTTACCAATTTTAACTTTTGCATTCACCTTTCACCCATAACTGAAGGGAATGTCTGCCTGCTGAGTAACAATGACACACATTCTTGTCAACATGGTGGCGGAAACCTGATATAACGGGAGGACAGGAGGCTAAAAATCTGGGAACATTTTCAATATTTCTACAGTTTGCGATTGACACAATTTTGTCAAATGCTGTTCTCGCCACCTGAACACCACACGAGTAGTTGGTGCTCACGTATTATCAGTTAGAAAAGTGGTTGTGATAATACTTAAGTACCCAACTTTATTGATTTTGCAACCGGTATGATTACTAGATTGACCTATTTTAATTTATGTTATTCTTCATGGTTAGTTTAAGGGGGAAAAAGGCCTGCTTGCATTGTCTAACATATTGAAGTCTGCCTAATTTCCATCAGTGTGTGAGCTTCCAAGCCAAAATCATGACTAAGGACCCAGCCAGACCACCTTGTTTTCTGATCATTATTCCTCACCAGAATATTCTATACTGCCATTGTGGTTTGACATGGGTTACCCCTGTTTGTATGATGGGCTTTACAGGTTTCCTTGTTCCTCTAAACCCTCCATAATAATAACACTTGTTTGTTAACCAAGTAGGGTCACTGGACACACAATCCCTTTTCAGGGGTGACCTGGGAACAATGTCTGGATAAGTGACTTACTCAAGATCACACAGTAGGCAAAAGAGGGCTGGCTGATGGAGTCAAGCCCTGTAGCACAGGAACTATAGCTCACAGTCTTAATGTACTGCATCAACTGGCAGATTCCCCTATATTAAATTACCTCCAACCTTTTCCCTTACTGTATATTTCTATCTGCATATTTAATGAATCTTAGTGCCCTGCTAGACCAACAGCCCTTCTGTAATTATTATTGCTGTGTGACATGCTATGTTCTTACAGCTAATCACAGTAAGTTTTATGCTAATACACTTCAAAGGACTGATTCATCAGAATACAGTCTCCTTGAATGCTCACATGAGCTACCAACCTCAACTCCAGCTGTTCTTTAAGGGTATACTTTCTTGCTGTGTAGGTTCCACTGCAGTGCAACCTAATATACTGTCTTTACTCTTTCTGCACTTATTGCTTTATTTACTCATAACCTTTTGTTTTTGTTGTACCCAACTTCTTCTTTAATTTCCAAGAACATCTTGTTTTTCTACTAATAATGTATCAGACCATCTCACTGTTTATCTTTCTTCAGAACTTTGTAATTACCACAAACCCATTCCATGACCAATGTAGCCCAAATCTATTCACACATTTATATTCATAATAGTTCATGCTCTTACATTTTACTCTTCCACTATGCGGGCGCTACTTTTCTTTTATCAGAGATAAGCCCTAGCTTTATCCCCTTCTGTCTTTTTTCTTCTCTTCATTACTTATTATCGCTGTTGGGTACTACCTGCTGAATATACACTGACCATTATAAAGACAAGTAATCCAAACATCTTCTGGATGACAAGCAAGTGACTAGACAGGTCTTTGTCCCACCGGTCTGTCATCATATCACTCCACATATCTTAGTTGCATTATAGTATGTATCTAAGGAAAGTCTTATCTGGAGATTCATGAATGGGCCTAGAGTGAGCCAAGGCCCTAATCCCAATGAAAATTAATTTTGTGACTCAGAGACATGTTAGCTGTGATGAGGAAAGACCTCATTGTTTACTAATTTGCATGTCTCTGAATCACAGTTACTACCTTGATGTGTTTATCATTGCTGACCTGCTAGTCTCTGTAGTTAATTGTTGCAGCCAAATCATGTACGCATAGGCACTCTCCATCAGTGACGTTGTCACTGTCACACACACACACACACACACACACACACACACACACACACACACACACACACACACACACACACACACACACACACACACACACACACACCACAGTCCTCATATCTACTCCTGAGTTGTCCCCAATCTTAATAGTAGTTTAAGTACTGTTAAGGCACAGGGGTTTAGAGTACCCCAAGGTGTTTAGAAGTTGCTTCACCCACAATCCTCATACACTTGTAGGTGCCATTATGGTACAAGAGTAGTATTCCTGATGGCTAGTGGTTCTGCCCACCCCCAGATCCTTGCAGGTGTCATTATGGCACTCAAACTCAGAGTAATCCTTGGTGGCTAGTGGTTGCCTCAACCCCAATCCTTGTACTACTTGCAGTTCCATTAGCTGAAGATTGTCTGTTGGCCATATTCACTACCACAATATGTTGGAGTTGGCTCTGCTGATCTACATGTCTGAGAGATTTTGTGAATCATTCAGCATGTAGATGTCTTCTTGGCGGCGGTTTCAGGACAGAGATCACATGGCTAATTTGCATATGTCTCTCTCCCAGATTGTCTCATAAGCATTCAACACATTTATGAAGCCAACCCTACACAGTGCTGCATGTCTCTCTGGTAGAGTAGCACGCAGCACTGTGTTAGGGCTGTCCCTGAATTCAAAAAGGTAACTGTACATGTCACGGTAACCTTTATGAATCCCCCTTAATGTTTAATTTATAACTATGTCACATGTTTATAGCCTGAACTGAATTTTAGGTTGTTTTAGTTTCAGCTGTATGCATGTTGATGCACAACTGTTTTGCATATCTATGTCACTGTATCATGAGTTCATGTGTGAAACTTTTCTATCTGGGCCACCACGGAAAATGGGCAGTGCCCAGATGGACTATCCAGGTAAACAAAAGCAAACAAATAAACAAATAACAGTAAGGCATGAGAATACCTCATGGCAAAAATGTATGTTGGCATGCAGAGTGACTGGGATGAATACCTTAGCCCCTGTAGCATGTTATGCAGGCATGCAAAAGTAGAAAAATCAATATTTTGGGAAGGGAAACAATTCCCCCTCAATAACAGTACATGATTTTGACAGCAAGAAAGTTGCTTCTGGCACATCCCACATAGATGGAATCATAACCATTAATTTTATAGCTGTACTATGTAGTGTATAGTACCCTGCTGGGTTTTATGGTGCGAAGTATAGTATTTAAACAATTTAAGGACATAACTACTAAAACACACAACCATATACCGGAGTAAATTAAAGCAGTAAATAAGTCAAAATATTTCTACCATATCCCTTTATCCCTCTAAGCTATAACATTTGCATCTCTGGTTAGATAGCTTGCAAGAGATCGACTTTTTCACTTGGCTTTAATAGACAAACACGTCTTTTTCTGTGGCTTAGTTTGAGTCTCTTTCACTGATTTATTAGTTCACAGTGACAGAAAATTGTTGCTCCACTCAGCTGCACTATAGGTGGACTCACTCTCCACCATATCCCCATTCCTACCCACCCCAATTTGCATCACATATACATATACTTCCCTTATTACACCAATATCATTTTTTATCTGTATAAAATACACCCCTCCTACACATCCCAAATCAATAAAACATTAATCACACTTCTTCCACCTGCTTCATAACTGCAAATAACTCCCTTATTCTACTTATCTTATTGAACTATCTCACTTCTTCACATTCTTGAAAAAATCACTGTTGTCTTCAAGATAACTTCTCACTATTCCATCTACTGCTATGTTTACTTTTCTCCCCTTACTTTCTAGCATCCTTAGTATTTGGGCCAGCTTCAACTAACAACTCCATTTCTCAACTTCAGGGATCAACTAAGTCGAGTAACTCTCTAACAACTATCCTTACTTTCCTGAGCCTTTTCCGTACTTTCCACAGCTTAGATGACAGATAGGATAACTTTTGCTTAATAAAATATCCTTTTATGTCAGCACTGATTGGCAGTTAAGCAGAAATATCTTCTAAAAAATTCTCCCCTCTTTTACAAGCCTAGTTGGCAGACATGCTGATCTTTCATAGATAGATTCATAGATTCTTAGGCATTCGATGACCATTTTAAAGTTGCCAATGTCCTACCTCAGGCAACACCTCCTTTCTCCAGGAGGGCAATACTGGTCAATCCTGAAGTAAATCTGTGGATACTCATCCATTCATCGTGTTAATGTTTAAAGGCAGATAGTAAGTTGCAGTGCTTAAAATGCATAGGCCGTTCATTCCAGATGTTTGGCAAGCACTGGGTTATAAACCTATCCCTCTGTCATGTTTTATTTATCTGTTAGTGAAGATTTAGGTCCCTGGTTCTACTGTTGATGGATATATTGGATTTGTAGAGAAACAGGAAGTCCAGGTCAATCAGGTCTCTAATGGCACAGTGAGAAAGGCATAAATCTCCCCTCAAAAGTCTATAGGAATAAGGGGACAGAGCTTCCAGCCTCTCTTGGTATCACAATGACTTTAGGCGTGTGATCATTTGGTTAGGAATCTTTGGAGTCTTTCTAATTGCTTGATATGTTTAATAAGGTACACCCAAAAGGAAATCTACTTGATAATTGGTCTGATCAATGCTGAGTAAAAGGGTGTGAGTAACTCTTTAGATATTGATGATATGCCTTTGGCAATTAGTTGGGCTATATAAAAGGATTTCCTGACAACCATTGCTAAATGATGGGTAAAACAGAGGGGAACTAGCAACCCAAGTACCTAGATCCCTAACTACATTTTCATTTTATAGAGGTGTGTTGTCCAGAAAATATGATGAGAGGAGTGGTTATCTACCAAAAGTGATGATACTACATGTTAGCATTTAGTTTGAGCCTATTTCAGTCCACCAAGTGTTTACAAGGGTGAGTTCATCCTGGAGGGTTTGGGTTTGATAGGGTAACTTAACAACAATCCCCAGAATCATCTACAAACTTTCTTAGATAGAGATCTTGGCTTTGTGCTTGGAGATCTGAGAAGTAAATACCAAAAAGGAGAGGTCTCAGCACCAAAGACCATGTTTTCCTTTCTCTCCAACTAATGTTCTCTTCTCTCAGCATTAGGTGTCAGCTAAGCTAAGATTTTATCTAACAATCTCATCTACTTTCCCCTGCCTAGGTGGAAGGTAGATTACCTTCTACTGTTCTCTCGGTATTAAGTGGCAGCTACACTGAGATACTTTCTAACAATCTAACAAAATCAGTCTAACATATCACAAATTCCCTTTGAAAAACACATCTGACCCCCCCCCCCCCCATCTCGGTGACAGATGACTTGAACTATCTCTTCAAAGTACATCTTCCTGCTGACAGCCTGACTGTCAGTTAAACTTTTATACAGGCAGACAGACAGACAGACCCCCCCACACACTTTCTTTATCCTTAGGTAACAGCTACTCTGACTGGCCCTACACCCAGAGACCACTTTTCTTCTCGATAAAAGGTGTTTACTACTCTGCTTTTCAGCTACTTCTCAACTACCTTCTCATTTTCATCCTTTGATCTTCCAATAACTCTTCAGCAACAACATTAACTTCTTACAGCTGTTTTTGTACCTTTTTCTCACACAGTTAGCTAACCACCTAACACATACCCAACATGGCTGGCATACCCTATTACTCTCTCTTCTCATCTCTGACACTCTCCCAATTGGTCAAGTAGCTAATATGAGACAAAACTATGATACACCATTCCTTATTAAGATAACAGCAGCAACCTTACTTGATCTCTTAATAAAATAACAAGACCAACATATGCAACACAAGGATAGTTCTTTACTTAAATAATACTACTGCCAGATTATAGTATGACTTCTTACTAAACTCTTTTTTATAAACATAAAAGTAATACTATCAGGTGACATTCAAAAACAAACAAACAAATAAACAAACAAACAAACAAAACAAAGCCCCTTGCCAAATGACAACTAACCTAAATGCAATTAAAATCAGAAAACCTAAATGTCACAAAAAAAAAAATATTGGTAGTCTGAATAACAAATTGTCCTTTCTTGAGCCTGCTAATCAATGAGCAACCTGCTATCCTTGCCATATCAGACTCATGGCAAAAAGATGACTTCTGCCCTTTACACTACAGGTGCCCTTCACACTACAGATGCCATAACTACAGTACATGCAATGATGTAAGAGCAGGTCCTAGTGTAGGAGGTAGAATCTTCCATTTTGTTGGAAACAAAATCTCCTCACAGTTCACTCAGCATACCAAATATAATACTAAGGACAAGAGAAGGCCATCATCACTTGGGCTTGAGGCCAGTTATTTTACATTAACAGGGTTCATGTTCTGCACTCTTGTGGGAGGAGAGGCTGGACTCTGTCCTTCTGAGCTGGGAATTTCTGGTTAAAGGCTTATAGTGCCTGCATATTTGAACTGCTTCTTACTGAAATTGTTATACCTTGTTTGCTGTAGCATAGACTAGATCCAGGCCTGCTGAATCAAGCTTTGTTTGTATAACTTGAGCACTAATCCAGGCATTCTTTAAAGTATTCAGTTGTATTTATTACTGCTTGGTAGTAACTTGATTAAAGTGTAGCTATCATTTCTAAGTCTTTTGGATTAAGCACTTGGGCTTCAGACCAGCTGTTTTACATTAGGAAGGTTTGTGGCCTGCACTGTGGTGGCAGGACAGGTAGCTTACATCCTTCTAAGTTGGGAACTGCTGATTGAGGGCTCAGTGTCTGTTATTCTAAAAGTGTATCAGTTCTGGTTTAAGCACTTGGGCTTCAGGCCAGTTATTTTACATTAAGAAGGATCGCGGTCTGCACTCTTGTGGGAGGAGAGGCTGGACTCTGCCCTTCTGAGCTGGGAATTTCTGGTTAAAGGCTTATAGTGCCTGCATATTCTAACTGTTTCTTACTGAAATTGGTACACCTTGTTTGCTGTAGCATAGACTAGATCCAGGCCTGCTGAATTTAGCTTTGTTTGTATGCTTGTTGTTTGTTTATTTCCCTGAAACTCTAATTCCACCTAAAACACGGCCTTTTAGCACTTCTGTGGATCCCTAGTGATATCTGCATTGCTTACTGTACTTATTTCCTTGTTTCACTTGAAAGAAAGTTACTGTTTGTCATTTTTGCATTTAAGTTACCTGTAACACATTGCATTTAAGTTACCTGGCACTTGCTCACTAAAGCAATTATATAAGTCAGCTCTAAAAAATTAAAAGCACTACACCCTCACAAACTCCACTTGAGTACCTTGTTCCCCATTGGCCCATTTTTCAATTATAAAGGAATTCCCAATACTATTCTAGCATGTCCAAAGGTCAGTTGTCAATCTCCTCTCTGGTCCAGCTGGTGAATCTGGGAATCTTGAGGCAATGTTACAACTGCCTCATGTACACAGACAACCCTCTCCTCCTCCCAACAAATTCCAACACATGTGAGAGATGCAACCATATAGCCAAACTGGAGGCTAAGCTCTCTCAACTCAGTACTGGCATAACCAGTCAGGAGGAGAAGGAAACCACACTCACTACAATTCCAGTCTCACATAGACCTACCATGACAACAAACCAAACACATAAACACACAAAAACATACTCGGAGGCTCTAAATAAAAATCTGCCTAAGCAGCAGAGACCTCCAAAGCAGACACCCAAGCAACCGCTACCCCAAAACAAAACACGTGCAACACATAGCTCACAAAGCCAGTGTGCCGAACAGTCACAGCCCTTAAGGCTAAACAACACACCTGATACATTTGTAATAGGTGACTCTATCGTCAGGCACACTGACGTCCCGCTCACCAGGCTGAACAAGGAGAAGGTCACGGTGAGCTGCCTGTCGGGCACTAGGATCCGCCACATAACACAAGCACTCAGGTCACTCCAAGGCAAGTACAAATATGACTCAGTCATTGTCCATGCTGGTGTGAATGACCTGAGACGTACCTCCCTGGACTACATGAAAAGAGACATAGAGGAGCTCTCTGAGCATGTAGCCCAGGCCGGTATGACCCTGACCTTGAGTAGCATCTTACCCTCACCAAGAATGATGCCACAATATGAAGACAAGATGATCAATTTCAACAATTGGCTTAAGTATTGGTGTCATTCAAAGGGGATCCAATGCCTGTCAGCCTGGGATGACATGCTCAACAAGCCACAATGCTTTGCTAGGGATGGCTTGCACCTGTCACCCCTGGGCTTTTGGATATTGGCAAAGGCTCTTGCTACCCCCATAGTGCCTTTTTTAGGCAAGGCTCAAAAGACAAATCCACCTCCCTAGGTATCACAAGGGATAAGAAACTAAGAGTAATGCTACTCAACGCCAGAAGTCTAAACCTCAAGATGCACACACTCGAAACTCTCCTTAGCGTGGAGAACATTGATATCTGTGCAGTAACAGAAACCTGGTTCAAGGCTTCCGAGAGCACCCCAGCACTACCAGGTTATACCTCATACCATGCTTTTCGGCCCCAAAACTTGGAACGAACCACAAAAGGAGGGGGAGTATCAATATTCGTCAAAGATACCCACACCTCCAGGTTGGTGGCACAACACGAAGCATCAGAGACTATCCATGTGCAACTAACAGTGGGTAAAACTGCCTTCCAGTTTATAGCCTGCTACAGACCACCCTCCCAAACACAGGAACCCCACTTGGCCTTCCTGAGAATACTGGAAAATATGAAGGTCTCTCCAAACACCATTATATTGGGCGACTTCAACTACCCAAACATAGACTGGGAGCATTACTCTAGCTCCAACACCCTAGCCCAAAGGTTCCTAGAATTTATAAACTCAAATGCTATGGAACAACTTGTTACCACTCCCACAAGAGGGGAAAACATACTAGACCTGATCATCACCAACATGGGGAGACTATGCTCCAGACCAGAAGTGTATCCCTCACTGGTAAGATCAGACCATAAACTAATCTCACTGGATATTCACATCCCGACCCCACCCCCTGCCCAGAAAATCACAGTGAAAAACTTCTCTAAAGCAAATTTCACATGCCTCAAAACCGAGGCGGAATCCTTCAAAGCTCCCGGGCCTGTGGAAAATACGGCCCAGACCGCAGAATCCTTTATAAACGCATTCTATGAACACCTTCAGGAATGCATGGATCATGCAATCCCAAATAAAACCAAGACCCAATCCTCCAAAGGCAGGCGTCCTGTCTGGTGGACCCCAGCCATAAACAAACTATACAATAGAAGGAGGAAGCTACTACATGATAGAGCAAAATCCCAAAAAGGGAAGGCATCTCTGATCAGTATTAGCAAAAAACTACGGGCACTCATAAAATCGTCTAAGGCCAGCTTCAAGAGAAAAATTGCACAGGACACTAAGGATAATCACAAGGCTTTCTTTAGTTATGTTAGGAACCTGGGTGGGAATTCCCAGATATGCTCAGAATTAGTCCAAAATGACAAAAAATACACCGAGCCTACAGACATTGCCAACATCCTAGCTGACAGGTTCAGTGCAAACTTCTCCCCCCCTCCCCACTAAAAGGGCAAATATCTATACCAACAGAGTGCTGACCCCCTGACATCTCAGATGCTCAGGTAAGAGCCGCCTTCTCCAAAGCAAAAAACACAGCATCAATGGGACCAGATAGTGTCCCGGGCTGCGTCCTACATGAACTCCAAGAAGAGCTAAACCCAAACATAAAACTACTGTTCAATCTTAGCCTTACTACAGGATATGTACCCAAAGAGTGGCGTACAGCAACAGTGGTCCCTCTCCACAAAGGTGGTGCCTCAACGGATCCTGGAAACTATCGCCCCATAAGCCTGACTAGCTTGGTCTGCAAAGCTATGGAAAGGATCATCATGGACCTCATAAATAAAGATATTGGGGACCTACAGACACTGGATCCTACCCAGTCTGGCTTTGTTAAGGGCAGATCCTGCCTCTTAAACCTGGTTGATTTCTTTGAAACAGTCACCAAGGCCATTGACGAGGGGAAGGTGGTCCACACAGCCTACCTGGACCTCGCAAAAGCCTTCGATACAATACCCCACTCGGACATTATAGATAAGCTCACCAGCTTAAATATAAACAACTATGTCACTAGATGGGTTGCAAACTGGCTCAAGGACAGAACCCACATGGTTAGAATTGCCGGAGCCATGTCAGACTCCAAACCAGTTACAAGTGGCATCTCACAAGGCACAGTCCTGGGACCTCTCTTGTTCGGTATATATTTCTCGGTGGTACAGGCCAACACGGAAGGACTGTGGCTGACCAAGTTCGCAGATGACTGCAAACTGGGTGCCATAATCAACTCTCCAGCTGACACAAGCATTCTCCAAAAGGGCCTCATAGAAATAGACAACTGGTGCCAGAGCCATGGCCTCAAGCTAAACGCCAAAAAGTGTTTAGTCATCCCCTTTGGCAAAAACAAAGTGCCCACAAATTACCACATAGGTGGTAATCCATTAAGTACAGAAGATGTCATTAAGGACCTGGGGACCCAAGTTGATAGCAATCTCTCATTTGACAACCACGTGGCCAAAGTGGTTAGAAAAACATTTTATATAGCCCACCTAATCATGAAGGGATTCACATCTAGATCAGGGGAGGTCATCGTGCCTCTTTACTCATCCCTCATCAGGCCCATAATTGAGTACAATGCCCCTTTTGGGATGTACCTTACCAGACACCTGCAGCAACTGGAAAGGCCCCAAAAGTACCTCACCAAGAGGATCAAAGGGCTCAAACAGATGCCATATGCTGCCCGGTTAAAGAAACTCCAGCTCTACTCAGTGGCGTACCGTCTGCTCAGAGGCGATCTGTGCCTGACATATAAAGCCATGTCCAACCCGGAATTAATGGACATGCTGCACCTCAGAAAATCCAAATCCCATCGAGCTATGCGCTCGAGAGACTTGAACCTCAGCACTGAAATAAATAGGACATGCTGGAGGGACAGATTCATAACCCAGAGGCTCCCTTCACTCTGAAATAAAATCCCAGTCCAGGTTAGGCAGAGTCTCACATTGACTCTCTTCAAGAGGAATCTTGATGAGTGGATGGGAGATCGTAGGTTTACCCCGGCTATCACTTCTGTGTCACTGTTAGACAGAGGCACAGTATACTAACCTCAAAAAAAGGCATAGCAAAATTAATTTAAAATGGGTGGTGAAAGCCAAACACACTCTGGCTAGGCTTATAAATGCCATAGGGCAGATAGCCTAGTATGAACCTATGAACCTATACTGCTGGTAACCACACTCATCTGTACATAGGTATTGAATATATACCATCCTCCATTTCTCTATGCCAATTTTACAGCAAGTATTGCTTGATATGTTTCCAAAAGGGGTTCATAAAAACACAATAGTCTTAGCTAATTTTAATTGCTCAATAATTAAATAAAAGCCTCAGCAACATGGAGAAAAGCAAATATCAAGGCAAACCCAGAGTCATATTGACCCGTAAGTCTATTTTATTGCTGTGACAAAATAGTGGAGAAGGTATTTTTGGAAGGTTTATAGTCAAAATTAGAAAGGTTGAGACTTGAAACCATGTATAAGCATATACATGCTGTAAATAGGTTTAATATCTACCTGTAACACGATGCTCTATAATAATATAATAACAGCTATAAATGAAAAGTGTGTTGTGATGTACATTATGTAGACCTATCTTCAGCCTTTCAATAAATTATACTAACTACTTATTACTGCAGTCTTAATAAGATAATCCAAAAAACAAATGCTTAAAAAGATAGATAGCTGCATGGCTTACAAATAGGACATGACATGCATCATATAACAACTGGACAGGTGAAAGTCTAGGTTACAGGTAGGGTGTCTCACAGGGCTTTGTCCTGGGGCTATTTTCATTTAGGCTGCATTAGTCTGTTTTATCTTTTTCATCTGAGATGTTCTATAGTCTGTATGCTGTTGCTATGAAATGGAAAAACTGATTGCATTTGTTAAGGATAGGATGTATCTGCAAAAGAACATGATTAAGCTGACCAGATAAGTACAGGAGAATAAAATGCTAATAAATTCATCAAAAAATATTTGAGATTTGGGAGACATATATCGAAGGGTGAATATTTAATAAAGCCCACAGTTACTGAAACTGTGAATTCATTTAACAACCTGGATATATTGATAGAGCCAGCTTTGAGTTTTCCAGATCATATCAACCAGTTAGTTAAAAATAGTTATAAAACTGTAGGCTGTATAATAATAAGGTTTATGAAACAGAAATGATGAAATCATTGTTCATAACTTATGTTAGACCAAAACTAGAGTATGGAATAAAAATAATATGGAAACCTTGTAAGATAACAGTGAATCAGCTCTGGAGTAGTTGCTCCATTTATACTCAGCTAATTCAGTTCCATTAACTAGATCCCCACCTCGCTCATGTACACATCTTTTCTGAAATACTCTGAACTTAAAAATATGCATATAAACATATTATGCAGCAAGGTGACTATTGGACTTGTAGTTTTTTCTTGGTTGGATCCATTTAGCTGCCTAGAGAAGTTGTTGTGATTGCAGGCAAAAATCTCTCCTCAGAAGTCTGTAAGACAATGGGTACATGGACAACATTTTCAGTTTCTCATGGTAACTAAGATTTTGAGACCAGATATCCATTTGGGCTATGAATCTCTGTGGATTTTCAAGTTTTTTTTTTTTTATGTGTCCAGTGAGATATATGCCAAAGGGTGCACTATATTCAATAATGGGCCTGACCAAGACAGAATACAAAGGAATATTTACTTCCTATAATTTGGAAGAGATGGCTTTTGCAATTAGCTGTGAAATAAGGAAGGATTTCCTGACTACAAGTAGCCCCATGGTGGTAAAAGGAAAGGTGACCAGAACTCTAATCACCATTCTGCTTGGTAATGATGTGTTGTCAATGTTGTAGTTTGCATAAGGGGTTGGTACTACATTTTGTGGCATTTAGTTTCATCCCTTTTTGTGAACAACAGGTGTTGACTTGCGTTAGTTTATTTTGAAAGATAAATGTATCTTTGGGGGACTTGACAATTAAGTTTAGTTTGCAGTCATCAGCAAATCTGGTCAACCATAAATCATTGCTAATAGTTTTTAGGTCAGAGAAATAAATATTGTACAGGAGGGGACCAAGCAGAGGTCCATGGAGGACACCCTCTCTCTTTTTGAAAAGGTATCACCTGCACAGATAAAGTGTGTGCTGTCCTTGAGTCAGTTGGTTATCTATCTTATAACATATGGATCAACATTTAAGGTCATTAGCCTATTAACAGTGTCTGCAGTGCAGAAGATAGCACTCTCAACTTTGGTGCTGGAAGGCTGTAGGTTCTTTTACCACCCCAGGTGATTGTAGTGCTGATACTGCAATGCAGCCTTTTGGGGGGGGGGGGGGTGCTGCACTCCTGTGTGTGACATTCTTCTGATGTGATGTTAAAATGAGGTCCCATCTGCTTGAGTTGGAGATAGCTCAGTTGGATGTAAAATATCTCATGGCATCTATCAAAAAGAGTAGGAGTCCTTTATTTTACATGACATAAAAAACAAATTATTTACATTTTTGCATATTTACAAAATATAGTAGTGGTGCTGCGGTAGCGTTGTCGCCTCACAGCAAGACGTTGTCCCATTTGATTCTCAGCTAGAGCATCTTCTGTGTGGAGGCATGCGTGAATGGGCGTTCTTTCGTTGAAGGTTGTGTGTCAGGGCTGGTAACTCGGCACGTAAAAATCCACTACCAAACATTAGCGGACCGGAGATCCGCTGTGGCGACCCCTAACCGGGATAAGCCGAAAGACCCAACAACACATTTACAGACACATAAATTCTATTATCATTGTTCTTATAACACCTTCATTGTTATTCTTCCATAAATGCCTCCCACTCCTTCCACATCCACAATCTAATTTTTTGCAATATATTAGCCAAAATCCATTTTCCATTAAACAAAATGCCATTCAGTCTTTCATTCCAAATAACACATATTACATATGATTCATTCTTATCTACCCTTCTTATGTATTCTTTCTTCTTATTCTTATAATATCCATAAATAATCATATTCATTTCTATGTTGTTTATGTCATTAATATTCTCAAAATTGTTTTCTTCACACAACTTTTTTTAGTTTCACCACTTTTTTACTTTTCGAAAAACATGTTTTATTGACTCTTCCTCAACGCAAAATGAACAAACTCTTCCAGTTTTATTTTTCCCTTTATTCGTAATTTATTTATTACCAGTGCAAACAATATTCCACTCACAGGGCATCCTTCACAATGCAAACATGTGTTCCATACCACACTTCATGTATATTTCTTTACTTAGCCACCCATTCACTAACACTATCTCTCTATTGTTTTCATATGCTGACATAAGCACTCACCTAAGTCTATCACCTATTCCATATTTCTCCATAACATTCTACAAGTCATCAGGTACTACTGTATCAAGTGCCTTGCTAATATCACCTACCATTAAGTTTTCACATTCTTCCTTTTACTTATATCATCTACAGTTTCTAACAATGATTGACACCCCTTCCCTTTTATGCCATATATACGTTCTTCTACAATATCCCTCATCCTTTCTTCCATTCTCTTCTGTATTATTCTCATAAAAATTATAATCTGTGTTATTTAGTGTCAGGGGTCTTCAATTTTTTTTATTTTATTCTTCTCATCTTTCTTTCATATAAAATGTAAAACCCTGCTCCATAACTCTTCCTTCAACCATTCATTCAGTACATTTACAAAATACTGTCTTTGTCAATCATACATTCCATACGCTATACCATCTGGGTCTGCTACTGAAACAACATTTACTTTCCAAAGTACTTCAACCAATTCACTAATACTAATATATTTTTCAAGATTTTCCTTAATTAATTCTGGATTTTTTTATGTTCCATTCTCTCTTATTTTCCTTCTTTTTACTTTTATACATATTTTCTACGTGTTTTACTACAATACTCATAATTTGTTCTTGTGCTCTTTTTACCTCTCCTTTACATTTTTCATTTCCCTCATTATACTAATATCCTCCTTTATTATTTTACACAGCTGTGTGGGTACCTTATCACTTCTCCATTGTAAATGATAGTTCTGCCTAAACAGTAATGCCTTATTTTTTTTCTCAATGCCTTTTATATATTTCTTTTCCATATCATAATACTCTCCTGTACTATTGTCTAAATTCTCTAATACATTTCTATACATTTTCCCGTTCTTCACTTTCTCTTCCTTTCTTACATCACCCTTCCACTGGAAAAAAAAAACACTTTTTATGCTTCTTTTTAATTTCTTTTTTTAAAAACACAGTTTTATTTATTCATATCAAAATCAGGCAACATATACAAGAAAATAGATCCGTTTTTATAGAAGTCCTTCATGGTGATATGATCTTTCCATAACTGCAATACTTCCCACACTCCAGTTTCATCCCATAATCTCTTATTTATTCTTTTATTCCTTTTTATATTTTAATATACTCCCTTTCTTCAATCACCTCCGTCTATATTGCTAAATGGTCTGAAAAAGCCATCATAACCATGTCACCATCTTCTACCACCAAACTTTCCAATAATACAAAATAATGAAATTCAGATCCAAGTCTATAAGTCCATTGACTTTTGTTCCACAGAGTTAGTTTACATTTTATGACTTCCTGTATTTTTTAATATTTCCCTTTGTTTTTATATTTTTCCCCTTACAACACAATTAAAACTCCCTGCAATTATAATTTTCGTATAAACTACCACAGTCTAATATTTGATGACACAAATTCTCTTTCCTTGCTAGATATATATATATGCATATAATGCCATAATTCTATAAACATGTTCTGTTCACCTGACATCCACAACCATTAACCTTCCCATCCATAACAATGTTACTCTGACTGGCTTGTAGTAACCACTACCACAAAATGTGATGGACTCGTGCAAACCAATGCCACTAAATGTGAAGGAGATGCTGTTACCCAGTCTACTTCAGTGAATAATCCACAAAATGCAACCTTCTCACTAAGTGAACAGAAGGACTATGCTCCACTGTCCTGAGTATGGGTCCCCAACCTCCATACTTAAATTAGACTGCATGCTGTTCCCTTGCAGAGCCACACCACTCTCTTTCTATCTCTCTCTATGAACCAGTGTCTCCCAGCACCCCTCTATCCATGGTAATTGCCTTTCATGCAAAATACTATTACACACACACACACACACACACACACACACACACACACACACACACACACACACACACACACACACACACACTCACACACGCACAAACACACACACACACACACGTGCACGCGCACACACACACACACACACACACACACACACACACACACACACACACTGCTCTCTAGAAAATCAAAGACTTCTGTTTACCTTTATGCTCTGATTTTGCCAGTTGGTATCTCTTTCACTGGTAGTAGGCTATAGCAGTCTCAAAGACGTGACCCTTACAGTTGTTATGCCTCATTGTAAATCGGTACCCTCTTGTCAGCTGACAAACAGTGCATAAGTACAATTGCACTAATAGATACCAGTTGTGATAGCTTAAAGATAATTAAAATATATTTTACTTAAATAGTAAAGAAAGTAGCACAGATACAGAATAAAATATGCGTAGGCTGTCACACAGAGAAAATTAAAATGCAGTAAACATACTGTAGATATAATTCATACAGAAAAATCTAACTCTTGCCAACCAAGTTTCCTAGCTAACTGCTACAAGAACCTTAGACAATGACTAGCTAATTTTCACAGACTGCATGTTCTCCCAAAAAATCCATGCTTACTGCTACTCAATCTTTCATTAAATTGCAATTATATAGCCAAAGTCCTTTTATGACTTCCTTGTTACTATGGAGACTAGTCATAAACCAGCAAGCCCCAACCCCATCACACAGAGTTTGTCTCAACACTTTTACGTCTGTTTCTTCTTTAATTGCATCCCAAATGGTTATAAAGAGTTTCAATGACCCTTGCATTATAATGCTGTTTCATCCTTGGCTATAATCTTTGAAGAAGGTGCCATCCTGTCTGAAAACTAGCCCCTTCCTCTGTCCTCTAACATTTAGACAAACAAAAGTGTTTACTATGTGACATATACATTGTAGATCAACATGCCAGAAAAGAGAGAGAGAAAGAAACATACAAAAAGGAATATATTTTGTTTCATTCTACCTGGCATATGCACATTTCACAAACATTTCACTTTTAGCCTGGTATCACCTCTGGCTTCACAGTTACGTCTATTATTTTCACTGTTTTTTTACACAACACAGCTGCTCCATAACAACATTAACCTTCTACATTCCAAATTATATTTCCTCCCCACAATTTTTCTGTTGCAGTATTTCTTCACTTGTCAACAATTGTACATCCTCTACCAAAATAGCATCCACATCACATTTAATAAACCATTCTAGTATCTCTGTCCTTCTTTGCAAGAAAAGAAAAAAAAAACTCTTCACAAAGGTGGGTCATCTACAGACCCTGGAAACTACAGACCCATAAGTCTCAATAGTCCTATATGCAAAGCCCTGGAAAGAATTATCATTGAAATGATTGATAATGATATAGTAAAGCTCAAGACACTGGACCCAACCCAGTTTGGCTTCATCAAGGGCAGGTCATGCTTACTCAGCCTGGAGGACTTCTTTGAGAAAGTCACCAAAGCAATGGATGAGGGCAAAATGGTTCACACTGTCTACCTTGACCTGGCCATGACATTTGAAACAATACTTCACTCAGGCATTTTTGATAAACTGAAGAGGTGAGGTACAAACCCATATGTCACCCAGTGGATAGCCAACTGCCTCACAGACAAGACCCAGGAAGTTAGACTTGAGGAGTCCACCTCTACAAAGAGGCCAGTCACAACTGGAGCCCCTCAGGGACTGGTCATTGGACTGCTCCTTTTTGGCATTTACTTCTCTGAAGTCAAGACCAATGCCAAAGGTCTCTGGCTGACTAAATGTGCAGATGATTACAAATTAGGAGCTATCATTGAATTCCACAATGACACGTATATTCTCCAGGAAGGTCTGACACAGACAAACAGGTGGTGTCAGAGCCATGGAATAAAACTAAATGCCAATAAATGCATAATAATTTCCTTTGGGAAGTCATCCACCCTTGGTAACTATCATATTGACAACACACCCCTTAGAGTTGATCCAGTAGTCAGGGACTTAGAGACATACATAGACAGCAATCTAGCCTTTGACCATCACGTGTCTACAGTTGTGAGGAAATCATTCTCTCTTGCGCAACTTATAAACAAAGGTATGACATCTAGGTCCAAGGAAGTCATTGTTCTACTGTATTTGGCATTCATCAGACCTGTCATTCACTACAATGCTCCCTTTGGTGTGTACCTAACTAGGCATATCCAACAACTGGAATGTACACAGAGGTTCCTCATTAAAAGAATACAGGACATAAGTAATATGTTCTAGTCAGACTGCCTCAAGGCCCTATCCCTGTATTATGTCTCCTACTGGCTGTTGAGGGGAGATCTATGCCTAGCATACAGAGCATTGTCAGATCCCACTCTGATGGACCTCCTGCATATCCACAAAACAAACATTACCAGAATTATCCATTCTAAAGACTTAAACCTTGCCTTTGATATAAATAAGACCTGCTGGAGAGACAGATATGTAACCCAGAGACTACCCCATCTCTGGAACAAGCTCCCCATGCATGTGAAGCAGAGTTCCTCCTTAAACTTCAAGTGTAAGTGGGATAATTGGATAGGGAACAGGAAATTCATCCCTGATGTGGCATCTGTGTCTCTAATGGACACGGGCAGCCTGTAAATGGTTCATCTCTCAGGTGTCTGCTTGTAAATTTTTCATGTTCCAAGCCCCTGCTTATACTTATCAAAGGTACTAGAAATTGTCAGAGATTTGGGATGCATGGCTAGGCTTAAAAAGGCCCTTGTAGTTGTTAACCTAGTAAATGCCTATGAACCTATAGTGTTAATACTGTTCACATTTACTGAAAGTATTCTAAAATTGTTGCCTTTTCTTATTTTTAAGTTTTGGGGAATGTTTTTAAATTTTTGCTTTATTTTTACTCTTTTCCCCAATTGAATATTTTCTTTGTTCCTTGTTTTATGTACAAATAATCCTTGATCCACAGAATCAGATTTTTTACTTGCTAGAACTTCAAATAAATTGTTTGTGTCATTCCCTTCTCCTGACCGCTCTTCCTGCATGCACTCTCTCTTCGCATTTTCCCCTGATATTTTTCTTCTTATACAGTTTCTTCTTTACCTAGTTTATCCTTTCCTCCATCCTCTTGTTGTCCTTGCTCATGTATATTTTCTTCCCTTTCCCCTTCTTATTCATTATTTACTGTTTGCTCTTGAAAATCCATCCAAAAACGTCCCTTTTTTACATAACCTGCATGGCCTTTATCCCCACATTGGTTACATTGTACCTTATCACACTCATTAATTAAATGAGATTCGCTGCAAAAGAAACATGATTTACGCTGGCCAGCATATTTTAATGCCCCTCTATGACCAACCACATAAATAACACTGGCTAAATGTCTCACAATGTTTTTTTTCACATTTCAAAACACATTTCAACCTCCACTCTCAATTCTGTATTTTTTTTCTAACTTTTTCAATATTATCAGCAGTTTCACACAGACTATACATGCATTTTTAACATCGTCTTCTTCTCGTTCAGCAGTTCTAAACTACAAAATAATATTTTTTTAACATTTAAGTTACAACCAGAAAAGAAATAATCGTTCCATGGATAAATGACCTTTTTGTTTCACAGTTCCAGAAATTTCATCATCACTCCATTGATTTCAAATGTTAAATCACAAAAAGTCTCTGTCCCGATATGTTTCTTGGGCTTTAAAATCCAGAACAGTTACCCAGTTAATATCTGTCTATTACAGTATCATTTTTTCTTATTATTCTCACAGTTGAATAGATAGATAGATAGATAGATAGATAGATAGATAGATAGATAGATAGATAGATAATATAGATAGACAGCTAGATAGATAGATGACAAAATTCTTTCATGTGATTTAGTGTCAGACACCTTGGCTAGATCAAGACAGGCAACATGAACAGTATGTCAACTGTCCACCACTTGAGTAACCTTTTCAACTAAGCTGACAAGATGTTGCAAGCATGATCTCCCCTTTATAAAGCAAAATTGTTGTGGGTTATACCTAGAGATTTTTGACATTATAATTTATGAGGTCAGTGGTGATTCACACCATGGCTTTACAGATCAGACTCATAAGGCTGATAGGTTTGTACTTTCCGAGGTCTGGGGGGGGGGGTCCACCTTTGTCGTGGGCCATCTCTATACAGCAGTTTACCAGGATTTGGGTACATAGCCCATGGCTAGTCTTAAGTTAAACATTTTCAGGAAGGGTTCTGTGAATGTGTGTTTGACCCTATTAATTAGACAATGGAAGAAATGCTTTTAGTCTTTGAAAGTATTTTAAAGACATGTTGTGGTAAAGGTTGGGTGTGACTCAGGGATGATGGGATTTGGGATGAGAATTTCAGGGCAGAAGTTGGTATCAAACTTGTTTGCTATGTCATTTGAGATTGAGTGGGGGAGGCTGCATCATAGAAATGTCCAGAACAATGTTGGGAATTATTTAATAGTTTTCTAAAGTGACTGAAGAAGGAATTGTAGTTATTCTTTGCCTCAGATGCAAGCCTCAGTTCATGGGATGCTTTGCTGGTCTGAAACCTCTCCACAATTTCCAAAGTGTCTAAAGACATGGTAGGCCCAAAACCCAGGCACTGTGGAAGGACTTTCCTTACATTTGAATGATATCTATGTAACTGCACATACATGAACACATTCCAGCTGCAGAAGTGCCTTAATATCTATCAGGTTCTTCTTTTGACTCTTGGCATTGAGAAGAGTGACTTTATTGTCATTTGGGATTAGGTATGTTTGTTAAGTTGGGATTTTCTTTAGATAAACTTAGCCTTAGAAAGGTGCAATGTGGGCAGCAAAGGCTATAGCCAGCATGGATAAACCCTTGAATGACAGATGCAGGCCATCCTTTGCAAAGCAAGTTTGCCTATTGATCACCCCCCTTGGAATGACACTATCGACTTAGTCAGTTGTTGAATTTAAGTTTTCCTTATATTTAGGCCTCATTCCTGGTGAGCAGAGGAATCCACTCAGAACTTAGTCTGATACTTGCATAGTTAACTCCTGAGTGTTCCTCTGCATGTCCCTCAGGATTCTGTGAGCCAAGTCACTTAGTCCTACATGGACTACTATCATACTGTAGTCATACTTACTAGTGGAAAGGGACTTGAGTACCCTTGTTAAGTCAATAATCCTGGTTCCTGAGAAGCAGCTAATTGTAACCCTATCCTTGTCCAGCCTGGAGATCATGGAACTTGCTTGTCTAACAATGGAATCATCAATTACTGGAGTATTTCCAGAACTGAGTGCTTGACATAGAAGTGGTTTGTTGTTGGTGACTTGTTGATATGGGGATGCATGGAGTGGAGGTACTGGGAGGGTGTACGACGTATGTTCATATCTAAATGTAAGAGTTCAAGGAGGCTTTGGCAAGGATTTTTTAATGGCATTAGCATAAGAGATTTTTGTGTTGTCCTTATGCAGTTGTTGCATTTGTATGGATGGCAGAGTTATAGTGTGATGATCACTGCATGCTGTAAGCTGGGAGAGGGGTCTCCCTAAGTTCACTTGGTATTTGCACCTCTAAAAGATAGAATCTACCAGGCTGAGCAGGAGTTCATTTTCAGTGAGTATGAGGCAGCTCCTTCAATGCCATAGGAAACAAAATGCTAGAAGACTGGCAATGGAAGTTGGTTGCTTCTCCATGATGTCAGAGCTATTGAGTGATAAACGCTAAAAGGAGAATAAAGAGTGACTGAGGGAGTATTACCACAAATGAGAAGGTAGAAAGAGATTGAATAATAACACTGAAGTGGTGGATACCTGGATAGAAGGGCTGAACAGCAGGGTCTCTTGGGTTTCCTAAGAACAGCAGAGTGCACTTCAGAGTATGCCATTTGCAACCTGGCACAGATCAGAGTAAGAAGATTTGGCACTGAACACAGACTTGCCTAGAGCATACAATATGAAGGAATATGATTTGGTGGTACTGATTCAGGGAAAATTTTAAGTTGTGCACAATACTTCCTGTTCAACTAAACCAAAAGTGGCGCCGCAAACAAAGGAAGGGACCAATCAAAATAGTTGTACATTTGAGCCAGTAATGCTCAGCTACCTATAAAAACAGCAATTAGTCTACTCACAGCAGAATAACCACTACTCTTTCTAAGATGGCACCCACACAAGGCCAGAGCAGATTGTTTCCAGGTTAAATATAAATAGAGGAATTAAAGGAAAACAGCAGATAAAAATGCTCAGAGCAGTTGAAAAAGAAAAAAATATTATCACAGTGATTCTAAGTGCAACACAAAAATGTAGGTTCCTGTGAGTATGAGTTGTAACAGAACTCACAAAACCATTTTACATATCTTTCAGTCAATGAGTAACAGTACAGCTCTTTGCAAAGCCTCACTAGAATACACCAACCAATGGCAACACATTAGAATGTTGCATCAGTATCAAATACAAGTCAAGAACTAATCTGTTTTCTCCTCTGTCACAGAAAAAAGTATAAATTAAAAGTAAGTTGAGTAAAATCAGCTAAAATAGTGCAGGCAGTATTAATGTGCAATATTAAACAGCATACAACAAAAGACACTAAGCTTGATGGTATTGGCTTCAGTAGAAGAGTCAGATCCAGTTTAAGGTGGTAACAGATAGGAGCCTGAAATGGCCTTATTTATAACACTGGAAAACAGCTAGAGATAGCTCAGTAGAGCATACTAACCAACTGCAACATACTAGAACTTTACCTCAGCAGCAAACATAAGCCTAAACAAGTCTATTTTTTTTCTCTTCTGCCCCCAGGTAATATTATTATATGTAATATTAGCTCATTCCCTCCAATGGAACATTGGATGTTTGCACTGCAACTTCCAGTGGGCGGAACCTAACTGTTTTTTCCCCCAAACATCTTTATTAAATTTACACATATGACAAAAGCAATCTTACATTTATATAAATGAAAAACATACACAATGATACCACTGTAGTTGGAAACATTATACATCACTTATAAACCATCCAGTTATTGTCAGTTAAGCATTATATGACTCATTCAAATCCTGTCTCTTAAACCTCATTCCTGCCCTGCATATATCATTTTGATAGAATGAAATTATGTCCTCACATTTCAAACAAATGTTCATATCTCAGGAACCACAGGGATTATTAAAAAGTGTAAATTTCAAACTCTTTAGCACAAACTATTTTATCATGGTAGTATTCTTTAGGTTATAGGTCTTAAACAGGATTTTGTAAGTAACAGTAAACTCAGCTGGCAAAAGCACATTACTTTAGCTAAAAAAGTATCTTGAAAATAGAATTTTTCAAGTATAGGATGGCAAAACCTTGTCATAACCTGGTACCTCAATACTGGAGTATCTTAGGGGTGAGTATTTGGTCCTTTACTTTTTCTTTTTTTAGTAAATGATTTAACCCCTTATCTTTCCTCTTTTGGCTTAGTAATGCATACAGATGAGTTACAACTTACTGATCCATATTTCATTCATTCACTGGAAATGCCAAATATAAAAAAACAAATTTTAAAAAGACTCCTTTAGTACTTCTACTGTATAAGTAGTTTATTTCACAAATAGTTCTTGTTGTGTAACAGTCTTTATATAGAAGAAGAGCTAGGGGAGTGTTTTGAAAGATGACTTACACCTCACTCACTCTAACAACCACTGACCTTCAGCACAAAATACAGGACAATTTCACTAATGTCTGTAAGTGTACATACAAAAACAAGAACTCCAAAAATGATAGAGCCAGCATACAGTGACCTGAGAATTTATATTTATTAGACAATCATAAAAACAACAAAAAACAGACCGGTTTTGGCCAGATCCTATCACAGCCTTCCTCAGTGTTAAACAAATGAAACAATTGTTGTCTTTTAAATACACCCAACTTGAAGCTTATTGGTTATCCCTAAAGTTGTTCATTTAGACCAGGTGGGAATAATCCCCCTAGTTTAATTATCCACTTTTTTCTTTTGCATTCAAAATTGAGTGCCAACCAGTTTTATTAGAACGGTTACCTTGGATAATATCAATAATCATAAAAGAAAATCTGGCTGTTTGGTGTACCAGTTGGTGCTTGTAAAGTGCATTGTTGGCTTTTTTGTTTTTAATGTTGCTAATATGTTTCGATATTCTTAATCTAATGGGACGCGAAGTTTGCCCAATATAAAATGAGTCACAATTGCATGTGGCCAAATATACAAGCCAATCACTACTACAATTGGCAAAGAAGTGGACATCATAAACTACTGCACAATTTCTGCTAGAAAACTGTTTGGATTTCTGTACATATACACAATTAGTACAATGTCCACAAGGGAAACAACCCATCAAAGGTTCCCCAGTTAATGTGGTTTGTAAATGATGAGACTCATTGTTCACATGACTATGTTTGTAATGGCTGAAGCAAGAACTAAGTTTTTGCCTTTCCGAAATGAGAATAAACACTTGTCTGGTATGATGCTAGCAACATCATTGTCACATTGTAAGATATTCCAATGTTTATGTACACTATGAATGAGTGAATCTGAATTTCTAGCATAGGTAGTGACAAACCTGATTGGTTGTGATTTGGTACTATTATGGTCTTTATAACTTAATAGTTCCTCTCTGCATGCCTACTGGCACTTACAACATGTCCCATATTGTACCCTCTAGATCTAAATCTATTAGTCAATTCCATCCTCTGTTGTTGAAATGAAGTGTCAAGAGAACAAATCCGCTTGATTCTAATAAATTGTGATTTCGGGATGTTACGAGCAATATGTGGTGGATGAAAACTGGATGCGTGAAGGATGGTATTGTATTGGGGATGTTTCCTAAAGACTTCAGTACTCAGTGTATGATCCGGGAGTCTATTGATTAATACATCCAGAAAAGTGATGGTATTTAAATCATGATGTACCGTGAATTCTAGACCCCATGGGTTGTTATTCAAATAGCATAGGAACTCCATTAGATATTGTATATCCACCTTCCATACCATCCAACAGTCGTCCAAGTAACGTCTCCAAATGTCAATGTGTACCAAATAGATATTGTTATCGTGATCATAAACTACGTGTTTTTCAACATAAGCCATAAATAGATCTGCATATATCGGAGCAAAAGAAGCTCCCATTGCTGTGCCTTTTGTTTGCCAATAACAATTATCTTGATAGAAGAAGACGTTACTCTGAAGAGCATGTTCGGCTAGACATACCAAAAAACCATTGAAGTCCGGTCGATATAAATCAGCCACTTCCAACCAAGTTGTTTTGAGCCGCGCAATTGCCCTCACGCAGGAAGTCATTTTTAGCTGTTACATACAAAAACAGACATATATCATCTCTAATATATATGCTATTTGCTTCTCCCCAGAAGCTATTGAACCTACCTCTTTTCCTACTGAAGGATAAAATGAATAATGCAATTCACAATGTAACAGAAAAAAAAAAAAGAAACATTGGCTTCACTCTTAACCAAATCTTAATGCTCACACCAAAAGCTGACAGCAAAGCTGGATCCAGGCAGCTGCCTAGGGTGCAGTGCTGTCTGGGGGTGGGTTGGGGTGGGGCTGGTAAAAATCTTTTAAAAAGTTTGTCCATCACTTTAAATACTGGCTCCTTTAAAATAATTTTAGTTCAAAGTTCATCCATAAATGCAAGCAGGTATTTTTGTTTATGCCATTCAGTAATACCACTGGGGATTCAAACGCACACTTCAGCAGTTATGTTCCCTGAAGATCATCGTCAATGAGCATGGGAGGAAGATAAGTAAAGACATCATCAATCAGTCATGGGAAGTAGATGTTTAGTGGGAAGGCAAGTGCATAAACAGCAAAATTGTCTTTCATGACAGTTCACAGAGAGCACAGCAAGTGACCGTGTGTAATGCCCCAAATTAGGGACACTGTCTAGTTAAGAATCAAACCTTGTATCTTAGCAATGAGAGACAGATTCTCCACACCAACTGCCATGCCTCATTTAACTTTTTTTTTCTCATTTTTTTAGTCATTGAGGACTACAGTCTTTCAAAGTCAGTCATGCAGTTATACTTGTTCATGCAAAACATTTCATTCTGTTTACATTTTAAGTGATTTAAAGTAGTTTGTTCTTATCTGTCTCTAATTTTGCAGAACACTCTGATTTTGTCTCATACTAATGTCCTGTTGCATCATTGAGTATGTCATTTAACCAGACAGTGGTTTGGGGCAATTGGAAATTTAGGATCGGCTCTTCAGTAGTGCCCTGTATTGCAAGCCAAGCAACTACCAATGAACCAGAGTAGTTATGGTGTAAAGGAAGGAGAAAAGGAAGTTGTAGTAAAAAGGAGCATATGAGCCATGTTCTTCGGATGTGATCCTTGGTTTCCTTGTTGTGTTAAATGCTGTCAATGTTTTTATCATTTAGATGTGAATAAACTGAGCAGCATAAAGTCTGAGTTTAATGTTAATATGTTAACTATAAATACATTTTTATAAAGCTTTTATTTTTTTGCAGGTACACAGGTGGGAAATGGAGTGTGTTTTGACAAAAAAAAAATTGTTTAGTACTTAGTGCAGATGAGTAGACTATGTTCTGCTAAACAGCTGCTTCCTGTAGTACATCATTTGATTCTCTCAGCCTTCTGGCTGAGAGAATCAAACAGCTGGCTATGCCCTTGCAACTCCCACTCTAATGTCAGCCACCCCATCCAACCACTACCCTTTTTTCCACCCCAGTAGCTACCTTGATTATAGCAAGCTCGGATGCTCATACGGCTACTACTTATTATACAGCAGAAACTTCTTATTGTAACAATTGTTAATGTCTGTTATGTACTTCGCAGATAAAGATTCTAGTTGTCTACAGATGTACTATGTTCTTCATCTGTAACTATGTTTGTAATTAATTGCTATGTTAATCAAATTGTTAATCGCTATGTAAATCCAATGTAACTACTGTCTGTATATTTTAACTGTGGAGCTTTTCTCCCCGGGCCTCCGCTGAAAATGGACCTACATCCAGTTGGACACTCCCAGTCAACAAATGTAAATAAATAAAAATAAATAAATAAATTCTTTCATCTTCTGTGTAACTCTACCAAGTTACTTCACCAGACTGTACTCCTGTGCTACTCCTGAAAAGAGACACTTGTGTCCACTGGGCTGTTCCAGGCTATTAGCAAATGTGTTACACATATTTGTCTTTTGACTTCCTGTACCCTTCATATATGCACTAGTTAGTACTTCTCAATATGGTGTTCGAGTATGAATTTCAGCATGTCTTTTGCAGTTTAATGGTTTGACAGATGCATTTTCACTAAATGTGAGTTTCAAGGGAAGGGAAGTTTACTGTTTCTCATGTTTAGCCTGTTTTCAATGTTAAGAGTGTTTTGTTTAGAAAATGGCTGCCAGTGTTTTTTTTCTAAAATTTTAATAAAAGTTTTAAATGAAATCCAAATCTCTGTGATTATAAAAGCAAGAAAAAACAGCATGAACACTGACGGGTTTGAACATAACGTTTCATGCTCCCGATGCAGTGGTAAACTCAGACTATATTTGTCTGAGTTGAAAGCAGCTCAGGTGGATGTAAAATATACTCGTTTATTATCCGCTTTCGTAACAAACTTCCTCAGAATAAACACATGTAGTAAAACCTCTTTCTTAAATACTAGTACAAGGTCATGTGATTAATTAAACAATTAAAAATTCAAAAAATTCAAAAAATGATAAAGTTCCTTTAAAACTTCTTAAAAACTTATCTATTGTTGAAACACAAAAGACATCAATTGATTTTATTATTTGTTAATTATCTCTGAACAAAGTGAGAATAAATTAAACCCCCAACTTTGTTTACATTTAATTTTCGCTGTTTTAAGAAACACTTAATGTTAATGGTCTCGTTGAGACCCGGGGCAGTATCGGATTTTAATTTGATCTGCCAATGTGTTTCTCTTTGCAGAAGATAATTTTTAAAATCACCTTCCCTCATATCCTTCAGACCCACTTCTAAAACAGAAAATAAGAATTTACTGAAAGATGGACAAACTAGTGAATGCTTAAAAAGGGCGTTCTTATCATCTTTAGATTTTATGGAGTATAAATGCTCCCTAATTTGGGTTTTTAGCTCCCTAGTGGTCATCCCTATGTAGAACGCAGTGCAGGTTGAACATAAAGCAATGTAAATAACCCCACTGGTGCTGCAATTCACATAACCTGGGACTTCCAAGGTCCTATTAAAAGTACTAACTGAAATATAGGGACCCATGGAAATAAAACGGCAGATGTTACATTGATTACAGGTGTGCATGCCTCTCTTATGGGACACAAAATTAAAGCTCCTTCCCTGCTGGTTTTCCAAAATTCGTTTTAAATTGAAACTATTCTTTTGAACAAACATAGGTTTTTCTCCCAGGGTATGGAAAATGTCCTTATTTCCTTTTATAATTCCCCAGTTTTTGTTGATAATGTTTTGAATGTTCCGACAGTCTGAGCTCATCTCCAAAGAACAAATTAAATTAGCATTCATTTCCTTGTCGGTATCGTTCTTAAATGAAAAATACACATCGTCAGTTTTTAAATTTAATAATGGAAGGTATTTATCTTCCCTTTTGGACCAAATATCAGCCCTAGTGCAACCAAGGGTGGATTCATCATAACCTCTGTTAAGAAATAAAGAGGTAATGAAGGCAAATTCTTGAGTCAAGTCCGCGTCTTTGGAAGTCATGCGGCTTGCTCGAATGAACTGCCCTCTGGGAATGTTGTTTATAATGTACTTGGGGTGCCCACTCCTGTAGTGTAGGTACCCATTATTGAATGTAATTTTCCGGTAAATACAACTGTGTAGTCTATTTTCCTCAAAATCCCATTTGAGACGGACGTCCAAAAAATTCACATCCAACCCTTCCGTTCCAATAGTGAATTTTAAATAGTCCGAAAGGGAATTAATGTCAGTGTGAAACTCATTAACAGTAATAGTATCCCCATTAATTATAAAAAATAAGTCATCCATAAACCGACAGAAAAAACAAATGTTGTATTTACCAGCCAGGACAGGGAGGAATTGTTTTTCCCACCAAGACATAACCAGGTTAGCAAATGCTGGTGCTGCTGAGGAACCCATGGCAACCCCTCTTTTTTGCCGGTAGTATGTCTTCCCAAAAAGAAAAAAGTTGTTCTCTAAAGTGACTTCTAAAAACCTACATATAAGGGAAACCATGTCGTTAGTAAAATTGGAACAACTTGTAGTTAGAAAATTCCGAATAGCTTCAACCCCTTCATAATGGGGAATACAGGTGAAGAGGGAAACAACATCAAGAGTAAACATAACCTGTTTACTGGGGTTAAAACCACGAGTGATGACAAAATGGTTAATTTTTTTAAGAAAATGCCAGGAATCCCAAATAAAAGAAGGTTGTGTAGAGACAACAGGCCCCAGGACTGCATCAAGGAACAAAGCCAATCCTTCGGTGACTGAATGGGGGGCCGACACTATAGGCCTAAATGGCGGATTCAGTGTTGACTTATGAACCTTGGGGATCCCAAAAAGTACCCCTATCCTAGGTTGATCGTTAGTGCAAAACTCATATAATTCAAAACTTATTTCCCCATTCATAAGGGCGTCATATAGGTATGACTGGATTAAACGATAACATCGCTTAATTTCAAATAGTGAAATTATTTCATATTCTTCCCTGTTGTTTAACAGATCTAACATACCCCTTACGTAAAACTCCTTCCTCATAAAAACTATGTTGTTCCCTTTGTCACTTTTCATAAAACGGAATTCGCCCATCATAGATTGTAAATTTTTAATGGCCTGCCTCTCATCGTTTGTTAGATTGCTCAATAAACTAGAGCCATGTCTCAATAAGCTGTCAACGTCCTGAATGCATGTTTCCTCAAACACCTTTAAAGTATGATGTAACTTAGGACAATAAAGTGAAGGTTTAACAAAAGTACGTTCAGTTGTAGGCAAATCATGCAATAGATAGTGCAAGTTCAGCTTTCGAGAATATTTCTTGATGTCAATAACAGTCCTCACATAGTTGGCCCTTGTTTGGGGAACAAAATTAAGCCCTAATTTCAAAACATCCAATTCATCACTACTGAAAACATGGTTAGTCAAATTAATAATACAAAAATGGTCGTTCGTAACTTCTAGGTCTCCTCCCCTGAGGACTGCGAACCCAGAAAAGTTCGACTCCTGGTTAACACTGTCTTGGTTGCAGTTTGGTTCCTCCGGTTGGAAAAAGAACCTGATGATGGTAGGGAAGTAGAATTCCCTGAACCTGTCCCGGCAGCAGTGGCATTACTACTGTTCTTAGTAGTGTTGTCTACAGTAGGCAATAGTGGAAAATTCTCACCACCTACTGAAGGGTTCCCTTCAGCTTGAACAACCTCATTAATGGTACTTTTATCAGAGGATAACTTAGTTGCCGTTCTTTCGTGAATGTTAGACCTAGAAGGGTCCGTAAACCCGGCCATCACAGAAGAATAATTTCTAAAATAATTGTTACCTCCATGCCCAACTGTGTTAGACAAAAGCCCTCCATCGACCTTTTTAGTTCCTTGGCCATTGTTGTTAACAAATTTGTAATTTTTGTTAGGAGCACCAAAATTAGCAAAAGCAGAGTTGTTTTTATATGAGTCAAGATCTCGCAACAGTTTTGAATGCTTCCTATTAATGTTGTCAAAAGAAACCTGTTCAGTTTCTTTAGAAACGGAAGCAAAAAACTCGGAAAACTTTGGCTCACCTAAACTTTGCTTGAAATATGTCTCTAGTTCAGTGATTTCTTTCCTAAGTGTCCCATAAGAGAGGCATGCACACCTGTAATCAATGTAACATCTGCCGTTTTATTTCCATGGGTCCCTATATTTCAGTTAGTACTTTTAATAGGACCTTGGAAGTCCCAGGTTATGTGAATTGCAGCACCAGTGGGGTTATTTACATTGCTTTATGTTCAACCTGCACTGCGTTCTACATAGGGATGACCACTAGGGAGCTAAAAACCCGAATTAGGGAGCATTTATACTCCATAAAATCTAAAGATGATAAGAACGCCCTTTTTAAGCATTCACTAGTTTGTCCATCTTTCAGTAAATTCTTATTTTCTGTTTTAGAAGTGGGTCTGAAGGATATGAGGGAAGGTGATTTTAAAAATTATCTTCTGCAAAGAGAAACACATTGGCAGATCAAATTAAAATCCGATACTGCCCCGGGTCTCAACGAGACCATTAACATTAAGTGTTTCTTAAAACAGCGAAAATTAAATGTAAACAAAGTTGGGGGTTTAATTTATTCTCACTTTGTTCAGAGATAATTAACAAATAATAAAATCAATTGATGTCTTTTGTGTTTCAACAATAGATAAGTTTTTAAGAAGTTTTAAAGGAACTTTATCATTTTTTGAATTTTTTGAATTTTTAATTGTTTAATTAATCACATGACCTTGTACTAGTATTTAAGAAAGAGGTTTTACTACATGTGTTTATTCTGAGGAAGTTTGTTACGAAAGCGGATAATAAACGAGTATACGCTATTTTTTGCTTTTTTTGCTGTGTTGTCTTGCCTTCCCATGGATTGTGGTTATTTTGGTTTTCGAACTCATTCTTGGTTTATTTGGATGTAAAATATCCCATGGAACCTATTAAAATGAGTAGGAATTCTTTATTACATATATCTTATTTATATTATTTATATTATTTACAACATATACAATATATGTATCACATTATTTACACGTGCTTACATCTTACATTTCAATGTCATATAACTTCATACATTTAATCATTTCAATTATTTCCCCCACTCTTTTTTCCACAACCATAGATATATTATTTTTCAGAATTTCCGCTAATACCAATTTCCATTATACTTTATTCCATTAAATCTTTCATTCCATATGACCCACAAGACATAAAACAATTTTTTATCAATTTCCTTCACTTCTCCTGTTCTTTTACCACCATAATATTCATATTCTATCATATTCCTATTTATATTTTCACATTTATATCATCACTGAATACGTTGATTTCATATAAATGTTCCCATATTTTTCACTCTTGTACAATTCAAGAATATATGTTTTGTCTTCTCAATTTCTCCACAATAGTTACATATTCTTTCTTGAATTCTTTTGTATGGCATATTTGCTTTAACAGGTAATTTACTTGTTATCAATCTCCTCATAAAATCTTTGCATTCATAAATTTTTGCCCCATATACACCTGTTTTAGTTGCATTTCTTTTTTCATTATCTAAGTTTGGCCATGGATAAGTCTAATAACATTCCATCATTATATTTTCATACCATTCTTTTCTGTCTTTTTTCCACATTTTCTGTTTTCAATTTCCATAGTGATATCTTATTTGATATTCTTTAACCTCATTATTAATAACAGTCTTCCATATTTTCCCATATCTTAAACTTGTCTAAATGTCTTTGTATTTATTTTTCATCATACCGTTTGCTATATTTCTCCTTTCTTCTTTCAGTCCCTTCATCACTTTAAATAGATTAAATGAAGCTTCACATACATTAGGATGTATTAGTCCTAATCCTCTTTCTTTTTCCTGAACATACAAGATTCATCTCCTCACCGGGTTTAATCGTGATCCCCATATAAATGAGAATATAGTCAATAACAGCTTTTTGTCATATTTAGTTGGGATCATGTATGCACATGCCAAAAAGGCAATCTTACCAAACAACACAGAATTTATTAAATACACCTTTTTCTTGTATGATAATCTATATGTCTTCCAAAGTATGCATATTTCTTTCAGTTTTTGTATTGATTTCTCCCATTGTGCCTCCTTTATTTTAGTCCCAAATATTATTCCTAAAATGTCTACTTCTTCATTAAAATGAATACCTTCTAGCTCATCTAATGATCCAAATCCTTTATTTTTGTTCTCATTTTTGCTTAAACTAAACATTTTAAGTACTTATTTAATTTATTAATTTATTTTCCCATCCATTTCTTGTCTTTAGTAACTAAAAGTATATCATCTGCATAAGTAAGAACAACTGGTGCATAAGTACCCTCTATTAGCCTAGATCTTCTTGCTAATTCCAGTTTTTTTATTCATTGCATTTGCAATCACATTCATTACTGACATGAATAAAATACTGCTTGCTGGATAACTTTGTCTTATGCCACATCCTATTCTTATTACTTTGCTTAACCATCCATTTAGTATTATTTTAATAATATTATTCCCATATACTGATCTTATAACTTTTATTATTTTGTCACTTACATTGTAACCCTTTAATGTGCTCCATAATTCTTCATATTGTATTTTATCAAATGATTTGTTTACATCTCCAATCAATACTTTAGCTTCTATTTTTTTATTTATAACATCATCTGTTACTTTTCTTAAAATCTATAATAAATGCTTGTCTTCCTTTTTGTCCAAAACCATAAGTTCCATCAATCTGGCATTACATTTTGCTAATCTTTTCCCTATTCTTCTCATAAACATTTTATAATATGCATTATTTAAAACTATTGTCTCCAATTCATAATATCTTGTTTTCTTCCCTTCTTTCATATACATTTCATGGCTTCTATGCAAATCTCTTTTTCATTTATCCCTTTTTCTAATCTTTCATTTAAAACCTTTACAAAATATACATGTTGCCAGTTTTTCATATTATAATACATATGATACTTAATTCCATCTAAACCTGTTGCCTTTGCTATACCCAATTCTTTTAAAATTTCATCAACTTCTCCTGTGCTTATATTTCTTTATATGGCCTCATTCTCATCTTTATTTAATGTATTTACTTCCCGTATTTGTTTCTCTTTCATCTCTGTCTTCTTAAATGTATTTTATCTACTTTTCTATTACTTCAAATATTTCTTTTTGTGTATTTACCTTTTTTCCTTCACTGGTTTCCAATTCTCTTATTGCTCTCTCATTTTCTTTTACCATTTTATTCAAATACGGAGCTATTTCTTCATTTTTCTCTTGTAAAACGTGCTTCTGCTTATATAGCATTGTTCAATCTTCTCTTGATTCTTTTCATAGATTTCTTTCTCCTTTTCATAGAAGTTTTTAATATCTGTTAGTATTTTTCTGAATATTGCTTGACTTAGCCTATATAAGCATCTTTTATACTTCCCCTTGAAACTTAACTAACAATCAGTCCAGTTTTTATAAAGCACTTGCATGTCCACATGATCTTCCCATAATCAATCAATTTATTTTCTCTCTCTTCTTTACTTAAATCCTTTTCATTCAACCTTTTAATACCTTTACCTATCTTTATGTATTCTTCTTTTTCTTTTATTTCTATCGATATAGCCAAACGATCTGAAAAAGCTGTCGATATTTTCCTTTTTTATAATATTCAAGTTATCAGATATTATAAAATAACCAGTTTATGTCTTAATTTCACTTATTTTATATGTACAGTGTAGATTATTCCATATGTATGTGTGTATATATATATATATATATATATATATATATATATATATATATATATATATATATATATATTGTGATGCCTGTGCCCTGGCCCAGCAATCAAGGAGCCTCAATCCTCGCCACTACCACCAGTGAGGGCCGTCTCATATAGGAGGAAAGGATAACAAGTACACACAGTAAAGTGCAATTTCCCTTAAGAGCACACAGAGATCACAGTCAGTCCGGGGCTGGTCGCTCCCTCGCTCTCCAGGTCCCCATAATACTCCCCACTGGCACAGCTATAGAGTCCAGATTTCAGCCTAGTGGGCAAGCTAAAACCTCCAGCACCCTTTCTGTCCAAAGAGTGCTTCATGTCACTGTCCTGGTAGATCACACACACACACACACACACACACACACACACACACACACACACACACACACACACACAAACATACACTTTGAGAAGAGTTTATACAACCACGCAGACACTCCCGGGAAAGGCGGGCAGAGGTTATCCAACCTTGCCCCTTTTTCCCGGACTATACAGTAGTACCAGCTGCCACCACCCACTAATATTTATCAGCTACTCAAAGGCCCTTAAAAGAGTGTCCAATTATTACTGTGCAATATTATTATCCAATTGGTAGTATAGCCAGCTTATGCTATTGGAGTGGCTTTGTACAATTTTACCAAAGGCATGCAAGTACTCTAAAGAGCTTAAATGATGTCTACAAAAAGAGCCACAGTTGAAAGGGTTTAAAAATATTTAATAACAAATAGTCAAAACACAAGACAATACTTTTTACTACACAGTGCTAGTCAAGAGTTCAGAGATCACAGAGAAATACTTAAAATAATTCAGTAGTACAGTTCTGACATCACAGAAAAACACTTAGTCTAATACTTCTAGTTTCTAGCTATTTTAATAGAAAACACAAATCTAAGATAAACGTACATATAGAGCAAGCCAGAGCTGGTGAGTTGGATGGTTAAGACACCACTACAAGCCAATTAGTATTTGCCACCAATTAGTATGTGATGTGGATATCCCACCACTGCCAAACAATTAATATGTGATGCCCATGCCCTGGCCCAGCAATCAAGGAGCCTCAATCCTCACCACTACCACCAGTGAGGGGTGTCTCATATAGAAGGAAAGGATAACAAATACACACAATAAAGTGCAATTTCCCTTAAGAGCACACAGCGATCACAGTCATTCCAGGACTGGTTGCTCCCTCGCTCTCCAGGTCCCCATAAGATTCCCCACTGGTACAGCTATAGAGTCCAGATCTTAGCCTAGTGGGCAAGCTAAAACCTCCAGCACCCTCTCTGTCCAAAGAGTGCTTCATGTCACTGCCCAGGTAGCTGACACACACACACACGCGCACACGCGCACACACACACACACACACACACACACACACACACACACACACACACACACACACACACACACACACACTCTTTGAGATGAGTTTATACAACCACACAGACACTCCTGGGAAAGGCTGGGACAGGTTATTCAACCGTGCCCCTTTTTCCCAGACTATACGGTAGTATCAGCTGCCACCTCCCACTAATATTTCTCAGCTACTCAAAGGCTCTTAAAAGAGTGTCCAATTATTAGTGTGCAATATTATTATCCAATTGGTAGTATAGCCAGCTTAAGCTATTGGAGTGGCTTTGTACAAAACCAGAAAAAAGCAAAACAAAACAGTTTTAAACAGTATTTTGTAGGGGGGCAAGCCCCCCCCAGTACCCCCACCCCCCTACTTAAATATACTAAATCCGAGATCGCACTACAGTGGGGAAAAGGATATATTTCCCTATCCCCACTGTAATGGGCTTCATAGAACCGTTTTTTGTGAAATTGTACTTTTGATCTAGTGCACATTTGCTTTAATGGGTTTTGATGTTGCCTGATCAAGATTGTGAGATTTCGTTCAAGCAATATAGACCCGATGCAACATATACCATTCCAGTACACCTAACCTTCTTTTAACATTTTTATACTAGTCATGTTTATTGATAAGACTATCAAGTTCTTGTAGATGCATTATATTTCCATAACCCTTATCTTTCTTATTTTCTTTCGTAATTACACTTTTGAATTTTCTTTTCCTATCTCTCATTCTTTTCCCTATTGAATTTATTTTAGCCCTTACTATTTTCCAGTTGCTGTCTTTCTCACTTGTTTCCAGCACTAATTCCTCTTCTTCAGCATTTTCATTTTCTTTGTATTTTAAGTTTTTAATTTCTTTTTGTATATTTTCTTGATCTTCATTTCAACATTTTGTGCAACTTCATGCACACATTTATTTTCTGTTCTTTTTGTTCAGTCTCTAATTGCTTATCACAGTTATTTAATTTGTGTCCCATTTCCCCACATTTTTTACACATTGATTAACATTTCTTTGCTTTATGTCCCACTTTTCCACAAACAAAACATTTTCTTTTATCAAAGTTACTTATTAAATGGTTGTTCATTCCATAAAAAGCAAGTTTTCAGCTGTCCCTTTTCCTTCAATGGTTATAATACTTGGCATATGTACAATGTTGCTTTTTTCTATCTTCAAAATAACCCCATACTCCCACCCCCAGTCCATAATCCTCTATCATCATACATTGTTGTAGTGTCCAACACTTCTTTTCAAACTGTCTTTTAATGCATCCTTATCCACCTCCATTTGAAACTGTACATTACTTCTTTTTTAGTCTCTCTATTAAAGGTTTGTACCACATAAGGGTTCCATGGGCTGTAGTCTTTCTTCAAACCTTTCTAAAAAATTCTCCATATATTGCCCACTTTCAAATATAATGTCATAAAAAGTCTCTTTATTAAGGTAAATAAAAGCTCCACCTCGTTAGGTGATATCCCCACGGCTGCTATAACTGTGTCTCACACCTTGTTTGAGCTCTGTTTCATTTTTACTACTTAAGTGCACAATGTGTTTCTTCTTTCTCTCCACTTCTCTTCTTCCATCTTCTCCTCTTACTTGTTTTTTTTCCTTCTTTCAATGTCATGTATTTGTTTCTCTTTTATCTCTGTCTTCTTAAATATATTTTATCTACTTTTCTATTACTTCAAATATTTCTTTTTGTGTATTCACCTTTTTTTCCTTCACTGGTTTCTAATTCTCTTATTAACCTCTCATTTTCTTTTACCATTTTATTCAAATACGGAGCTATTTCTTCCTTTTTTCCCTTGTAAAAAGTGCCTTTTACCTTCTATAAATTCTTTCCCTTCCTTCTCCTGAATTGTGTCCCTGATTTCTCCATAAGATACTTTCACTTCACTCTCTGGTTCATTTGTAGAATCATTTATTTAAGGTAATAATCCAGCAAACCGAATCTCTTGAATCTCAGAAATATTCCTTATGATAAACATCTTGGTTCACCTGCACAGAGATTTCTGTCGAGACAAGCCAGAACCACACTACCAATCAGCAGTAATCTTTTGGTTCCATGTGTCAAGAACAACAGATCAGTGAAAGTCCATCTGTTGAAGAAATGCTTATCCCAGAAGTTCTATTATGATAAGACCAGCAAACTGCCCAATCCATTACGGGAAGAGGAGATATTGAGGATGCAGACATCCAAAGGATTTGATCAGATTGGTGTTGTGAAAAGTGTATGTCCACAGCTGAGATCATACATTGTGGAATCACAAGGAGTAGAATTTAGGTGGAGTTTGAAACATTTGATTCTGGTGTCAGAGTCTGTACTGCAGTATCATACCTGTGAGAAAGACTCTAAATCTCAGAGTGAGTTATCCAGCGTTCTAGTTCCAGAGGACGTTCCACTAAATATCTCTGTTCCTGAGAATATTCCCGAAACTCCTGAAACACAATGACTGTCCCCGTTGCTAAACCCAGTTCTGATTGCTATATCACTAGATCAAGTCACATTTACAGACGATGTTCCAGATAAATGGCAAATTGGACATAAGGACATGAATATTGTGTTTATTTCTCAGTGTCTGTATAATTGCATGTCTTTTTCAGATGCTATTTTATTGTGGACAATTCATTAAAGAGGGAGGATGTAGATCCATATGTATGTATGTATGTATACCTTTAAGAAGCTTTCCATGGGCTTGCACATCTGTATAAATACTGAGCATGTGCGAGCATAACTGCCATTTTGTAGTAAGCTGTTGAGATGTAAGCATACATGCCTATGTAGTCTGTCAATCAGTTTGTTTATATTTTGTACTGCTACTATCCATTTTGATTTGTTTCTGTGTAATAAAGCATATAAACAAACTACCCTGCATGTTCGTCTTCAATAGTAAATTAAGGCGAGTAACAAATGGGATAATGGAATTGATAGGAAGGCAAGTTATCTTCACTGATTAGATGAAGTATGTACACTAGTAAGACATGTTCAGAAATAAGCTTTTAAATATTAGGAAGATCTAAAATTCTAAATATTGTAAATATGATTACTTTAAACTAGGTTAGATATATACTGCTTTTCCAAGCCTTTCTCAGTCATATTTGAATATTCTATTTATTTGTGTCTTAGTGTGTATTTTTCTTTCTCTTTATTATAATTTTTCTGTTCCACTCTGGCCTGCATTAGTGCTAAAAAGGGTTGCTAACCTAGCATAAGTAGTTGTTTAACTAACTAACTAACTAACTAACTAACTAACTAACTAACTAACTAACTAACTAAATGACAACCCTACTACTTAGATCCTGCATAGACTGCTGTAGAATTGTATTCATATTTCTTACTTCTTTCATTTACATTACCTACCCTGCCTTAATGGTTATTCATATGATCTGTTTATAACAGGATTCTACTTCTGTAATTGAAGCGCTATAGGCAGATAAAGTTAAAAATCTCTACAACTGGCATAGAGTGAAAGAGAGGGATGACTGGCTTCAACAAATTTTATTTGAACATGCCATTATTACTTTAAGAAAGCAATCATCTTTGCCTAAAAGTTTATCCCTCTCACACCTCAGCTAAGCTACCTTAATAGATTTTTGGAAGCTAGGTATTTTTCCCCAAAGGTAGCCATTGCAAAGTTATCAATATCCATTGCCCCTTTGTCTTTTAACATTTCTGGCTAAAATTCTCAAACCTGCTGTCTCTGAATATCTTTGGAATCATCTTAGGATGAGCTGGATGGGTTTTGTTCTCATTAAAATACTCACACAATACATATCGCACTAGCCAGTATCATATACTGCATTATCCACCAAAGTAAAGGCTTTGTCATCTTCATAATCAGCATCATAGCAGCCAATATCATAAACTGCAGTATGGACCAAGGTAGATCACATGGTGCTCTTTACACTGACTTAATCAAAGCTCTTCATTCTGTTAGACACTCATAAGTCACATCTGGATTGATGCATTTTCCCCCTTAAGCCTGATTCAGCTCCATTGTTTTTAGAGCTACCTCTCATAAAGTAAACTCTCTGTACACCATTTTGGTATTTCTCAGGGATTTGGTCTTTAATGTACAGCAGAAAGCAATATTGAACTGATATCCCAATGGTGTCAATATGTATACCACATAAATTACAACAGGGTTAATAGTTATGTCTTGGTATACAAGATAACTAGTATATGGACTGCAGTCAATGATGTAGGACCATGAAGATCTGTATGAAAGTAAGGAAAATGAGGGCAAATTAAACAAAATGAAGGCCAACAGCAGCACATGATGTAAAATACCTACTAGCCATGCTGTACACAACTGATGGGCAATTAATGTGATGCTCTCAATAACATATACTTTTCTGGTGCTACTTTTGCAGAAAACAAACAAATGAGGCACAAATCTGTACACAGAAGAAAGAATGCATTGCACAACATAATTTCTGTGATACTAATCCAGTAGTATATCTGTGCCCAGAGCACAAACTTTCCATCATATTCATAACCATAGTATGTCATAATATAAGACGTAGATTCATGGGAATTATAGTGCACATTGCGCATTGTATGTGATTGATAAACATAACACCACTGTGCAGCTGTGCTAAGATACATGCTCATGAATCATGCAATGTGATCTGCAAAGTGAATAGTGGATCACAAAAGCTGTGTGGTGCACAATGGAATGTAAGAATACCACATCTGCAATGCCCAGATATTGTAACCACTTTCCACTGTGCATGACAACCTACGGAGACAATGCCAGTAGAGAGCATGGGGCACAGTCCTTCATTTAGAGCTATGAGGTCATACGATGGGTGATGTGCACTGTTCCTTGCAGGATACTCCTATCCAATGCACAAATAGATTTACCTGCACAAATACATATTTTGACACAGATGGCCAGCACATAGATCTGCAACATAGGAATGGTGCACAAAAATGACAATAACCCTTATATAAAGGTATGGATGGTTTATGTGTAAATGTTATGCTGTGGAAATTATTAAACATCACACCACAGTAAACTATGTACAACAGAATGATATATCAATGTATATATAGATATACAAATTAGGAGACTGGTCTGGTCTGGCCTCTCCATCATTGTCCTGGAGTTGTATAGGCTGCTTCATGTCTTCTAGCAAAATGCATGTGCTAAGTGTGCCATTGGACAGTGCCGTCTGACATAAGCACAAGTGTTACCACCTGTGGCTACAGAGAAGGGCCTCACTGCAAGCTACATACCTAGAAACATGAGGGAAGGTGATGTCTTCTTGGGAACACTACTGACACCAGTATGTCTGTGCTGGGCCAATGCCACAGTATAGTTCCCTGTCATGTTTCCCAAAATGCCATGGTTCTGCTGCAGTCTCAAAAGCCTGCCTCCATGACATCTGTTAGGTGTGGGACATTGCACCCAATCACTCTCGTGACTGACCTGAGGTCCCTTGTGGCCATGTGCATTCCTATCAGTAGGACCTCTAAATGTCCCAAGCCAGATGTTTTATGGGCAACCCAGTACACACCTACTAATGCAAACTCAGTGATATCTTCTGATCTCTGCAGCAATATCTGAGAATAGGTTGGTCTGAAAGGCTACAAATTCAGCAGCTAATGTACATCTTCTACCTGTGATGAAGTAGCCACCAATATGCATGTTTTATAGCAATGATCAGATATGATAACTACATTGTTAGCACATGCTATCTAAAATATAAAGTCACGGCAATATGTCATCCTCCATGTATATAATGTGGTGCTTATCTATGTGTATTTGCAGTACTCTATTACCTTTTGCTATACCTATTAGGATAGTGCTCACATTACAACAGTACTCAGCCAAAAGCACAACCCGCAAATCTCATATTTGCAGCACCCCTCTGTAGCATGACAATGCACAATAGATGTTGTACCAAAACATAGGTTGCTATGCATGCATCAAGCAATACAGCACTCATGCAGCACTGTGAAGAGCACTATATTGCATGTGTATCTGATGTATCAAGTTGTGAAAAGCTCTGCAGGTGCATTTCACTATTTGTGCATACATATGGCAACTGAGTGAATATATACATACAGAGAAAGAGAGAGAGAAAAGGGAACATGTCAGTAGTGATTTCTGATAATCACTTTTCTCATATGCAAGGCATTACTCCTCTGTAAACACAATATAAACATTACAGACTATGCAGTGTGTATGTATATGTGTATATGTATGTATATATACATGTATATGAATATGTAGTGAGAGAGAGAGAGAGAGAGAGAGAGAGAGAGACAGACAGAGATTTATATATATATATATATATATTTATATAGATATAGATGCAGATATAGATATAGATATAGATGTGTGTATGTGTTTGTATCCACCGGATGAATAGATTCACTTGCAGAAACACATGTTTCTCCACAGATGGCTACTATATAGAGCCACAATATAACATTGTCAATCTGTACATGTTGAGACATACATACTTGGGGTGCCATTGGGTGTTTCTGCTCCTACTGCATCAGGTCCCATACATTTAGGGAATTTTCTCCATTGCAGGTCACTCCACTTATGGCGGTACTGCTCACCTGAGTGGGAGATCCCTATACCCTAGGCCAAGCTGCTGTCAATGTGGGCTTAAATGTTGGCCCTGGAATGGCTTTTAGGGCGATACACCTGGGCAAACAACATCTATTAATAGGGTAGTATGTGGCCCACAAACTTACAAGATTCCTAAGCTGGGGCACAGATTTATCTAATCCTGGTAATTTAGTTATCCAATAATGCATGACAGCTGCACAAGTGGGGATGTGTGAATGCAAAAAATGTCCACTGACCCACACAGTTGTCAGTCAGTGTAGCTCTAGCTACTGTGGCAGGGGTGCACCTAGTATCACAAGTGTATTTAGCATGGTACCCTATATGTGATGGATGTTAACTGTCTAAGGATGGATAGCTGCCTCTTACACTATAGTGCTCATGCCTTTCTCTTGCCATTGTTGGGGATGTTGACCTGTGCTATAGAGTGTGGTTAGCCTATTCATGCTCGGCTGCTTGGTGGTGATGTGATTCATATACATTTGGTCTGAATGAAGCTCATTGAATATGCATGTACATCACAGAGAATGTAAACCTCATTTGTATCATTGTGTAAATTTTACATTGATCTGTATTTAGCACTGAGTGGACTGAAAGTGTGATTTTACAGAGCCATTCCTTTTTGTATGTTTGAGTACACTATCAACTTTCTTTACAATATGTACCATTTGCTATCATTTATGCATGCTTATATTTGTTTCACACTACTTAAAAGCCTATGCATAGTGTTGTGTGTGTTCTGCCTGTTACTGTTTACCAAGGTATAGCTCTCTGCCTGATACTAATGGAGCTGTGTTGTGTAGGTTAGTTACCTCACATTGTTTAACACAAGTTGTGTACCACTTTATATAGCTTCTACTGGGTATAGTATAACTGCTATGCCATGTATCACATTGTGCACATGTCTAAATGCAGTTTTATTTTAATATGCAGTGGCAGGGTGAACTTTTCACAAAAGAAGACAAAAGTTTTCTTAAACATTGTTATGCAGGATGTGGTTTTGTTGATGAGCTATGGTAAGAAACAGATGGAGAGGTAAAGGTGATGTTACAATGAAAATCAATGCCATTGTTGGCCACAGCAGAACAAGCACAGAGTGTAGGCAAAGCATCCTTGCTATGACAGACTGGTCCCGGAAGAGCGCCATAGACTTCAGTAGCATGTTGAAGCAGGGGGAGACCCATGTTTAGACATGTTGCTTATACCTGACAAAAGAATGTTGCTGGCTCTTTTATCTGAAGTGCCCACTTACTGGTACATCTGGAGGGATGGACGTCAGGGAACCTTAATGTTAAGGTAATTCTTAATACTATATTGCTTCCAATTTTGTTGTAGCTTGAATGTTGTTGTTCTTCTTTCGGCTTTTCCTGGTTAGGGGTCGCCACAGCAGAACTCCGGTCTGCTAATGATTGGCAGTAGATTTTTATGGTGCTGAGTTGCCAGCCCAATGCCCAACCTTCAACAAAGGCACACTCATTCACGCATGTCTTTCGAATGCCACTCAACCACGGGGAGGACATGCAGACTCCACACAGAAGGCACTCCAGCTGAGAATCGAATGGGAGAACCTCTTGCTGTGAGGTGACAATGCTACCGCTGCACCACCGCAGCTTTCGCTGCACCACTGCTGCTTAGCTTATAATTTACATTTTCCACTTATGTACTGGACGCCAGTGTGGGAATATCTTCCTTCATTGCTGGACATGTGACATTTTCAGTTAGCATTTCAAGAGTGCAAGGTGTGTATATTTTACCTTTACTTCTAAACCTGCATTATTATTATGTTTGGAAGGGAGGGGGAAAGGAATAACACTCTGATACATGTAATTTGCTACAAGTATGGTGGCTACCACCCTTGCCTCAGATTGTTGTTCCCATAGCCTAGAGAGACTAGTTACCAATGGTAATACCATTGCCATCTGTAAAGCAGATGGTGCCACACCAGCACATGTACAGGCTGTATTGATAGCCTATGCAGTGAATGATAACACTGGGTCTAGTAACTGGTTGAGTGTTGATGAAGCATCAGCAGGTGGGCATGTAGTCCTACCAGAAACTGATCATGCAGAGTGCTTTCTGCAGTCTGACTATCCTGATTACTGATTGCTATCACCATGGAATGAGATACCAATGTCTACAGTGCCTTTTGGACATAAAGGGCCATTTCTAGAACATATAGAACCAAAACGTAGTGGTGCTTCTGTATGCCATATTAATGATATAAAGACGGATGACACAGGTGCACCACTGCAGTGTAGATCTAGATCTGCAGTGGTGCCCTTCAATACGACTGGTATCACAGGGTCACACTCACATATTGTACAGTCATTGTCACTGCTGAGACCCTGGACCAACATGCTGACCTCTGTATGATCCTGTATGCATAGACACACACAGCTAGGGCACTACAGGGTCTTGACCATTTTTAGTCTGTGAGGACATGTGATGATTTTCCTTGAAATATGATCACCACCCTTCAGCAATAGAGATGCGTAAATAACATTAACAAGCTGTGTTGTCAATGTCATACAATGAACCCACTGAAATATGAATTGGCATGTTTATAGTCAGATGTTTTGCAGTAACAGCAAAATGTTTTTGCATAACCTAGAGACTGGTTTCTACATCATCATCCCAGGTGTCTGGTAGGCTAGCAGCATTGCTCTCACATACAGCAACACCTTCACCTCATGACCTGTGGTCACAATATCTGGGCTCATCCTCTCCTCCCTGATGTCTATGTGTGTTATTGTGCACACTCCTGCATCATCTAGTAAGTGGGAGATGTGTAACTTCCCCACCAGCACAGACTGGGACCACAGGTGTACACAGCTTTAGCCTTGGAAAATGATGACCAAAAGTACCACAAGGTATTATCTTAATTCATGCTTAATGTTTACTTACAATCGCAGTGCCGGTATTACCTATATTGCATTATCATATTACTAATATGTTTTACTTACATGTTTCATGCTGCATTCATTTGAAGATTAGGGAGAGAATGACATTCCAAATATGCCATGTCCATTTATCTTTGGTTTGTTGAGCCTCTTATCAAAAGGGTTGTGTCACTTCCTTTTCCTCTCCCTTCTCACTGTCATACTTCCTGGCTAGTTTCCTAAACATCATGTTGTGCAGGGTGCAGCAGACTGTGGCAATGCAGCAGACCTTCGAAGGTGTGTACTTGAATGAGAGCCATCATTCAGACATTGAAAATGCACCTACAATTTGGCAAAGATAGGCTTGATGCTGTTCCATCCTAGACATTGGGTATGACTGTAGCCCTCCTGTGTGAGTGTCTCTGATAACCAGCATTACCTAGCATATGTTCATGAGTGATGTGTCTGGTTTCAGACACATGGTATATAACACTGGAATGTCAGACATTGGCCTCATGGTTACCCTTTGGTTGCAAGCAGACATGCTGATGTTGCTGTCACTTGTATGAATGTATACTACGTGGCAAATGACAAGAGTAGTAGCCACTGGTACTGGAGAATGCCTCTGTATCATCTGTAACTCATCTACATATTGCCACATGTGTGCCATCTATTGCAGCAGAAATGTTTGGTAGGTGGCAAACTATGTAGAAGTCTTGCAGTATGGAGATTAACCCTTCCTAAGTTTTAGGGTTCCTTCTAGACTGGTCTGCATAAGTCAGCAAGCAATCTAGGAACTGGTACAGGATGCAATTCGCTGATGTCTGTGATATACCTACTGTGTCATGAGCGGACCTTTTCAGAGTAAGTGTTGCCAGGGTAATTATGGTAATTATAACCCTGGTTTACAGGGGTACTGGCCTATCTCTTCCAGTAGTACTTCCAAGGGCTGTCACAAACAGCATAACTTATAAAGTGTGCAGGCATTTATGTGGAACCTGCTCAATTGTTGTTTATTAGAGACATCTGTATACCAGAATCACTGTCTGATGCACCCCTTGGCATGGTCACACTGTATTACTGGGCACTTCAATTGATGTGACAACATGTACAGCTAGCATGTGGGTGAAAATTAACATTAAATGATTGATTTTTGTGTATTTCATTGTGTTACTGTTAACAGCTGAATATCACTAGTTTTATGGACTTGTTTGCTTTGGATACCTTAATTATATAAGCAATCAGTGACTGCTATAATGATTGAAGATCACATAGTCAGCCTCAAAACACTGACTATGACTATACAAGGGATGAACAAATATATAAAACAGAGGCAAACACAATCATAAATGCAAGCATTGGAGGCTAAAAACAGCACAAACATACTAGAATTACTTGGAAACACAACTTCCCAATCAGCACCATAACTATCTCTGCACTTACTTATATACAATATGGTCATAAAGCTACTTCAGTAGAGCAATCAGCATAGAAAAGAAAAGTGATTTGGGAAGTTGACACAGGCAGCAGTCGAGCAACAGTAAAACTTCAGCTCAAGGTCAACTAAATGCCTTCTCTGCAATTGTGATGACATTCCATCCCTCATAGTGCATGCTTTTCATGTCTCATGAATCTCCTGTCTTCCCAGAATGTCACAAGAGCCAAATTTTCATACTATGGTCATGCTTTTTGTATCAATATGGCACTTATTTTATGCATTTCCTTTGCTAGTGTTTATGAATCGTGCATAGACTTTGCATACATACAGTTACTATGTGTTGTGAGCAAGGTTTATGGTTACCACCACTGGTTTTATCTGAAAAAATACCAAGTTACAAAACAAACAGCACTACATATGCAAACAAGTACACAGACCGCATCATATGGCATAGGTGCAAAAAGAAACAAAAATGAAAAACAATAGAAAGATGCAAAGTAACTAATTAAAAACAGATAACTGCATAATAAATATAACCCTGCAGGGAGATGCAGACCCATGGTGTTATGTAACTGGCTCATACAGCAAGATAATAGCAGCACAGTATAATAAACCGATACACATACCATTATGTCTTGTCCAAGAAGCAACCACTGTCACACTGCACACTGCCAGTGATGACATTTGCAGCAATTCCTGTCCACATGGGCAGGCTAATCCTCTGAAGACAGGCGTACTGCACTGATGCACAATTAATGTATGCTACGGCAAGAAGCATATTGTGAAACCTGTAGCCTTACACAAGCATATTAACCTACTCTTGTAGACTTGCAAGGTAACACACACAGAGTGCAGACAGTAGTAATACAACTACAGCTAATTCAGAACACTGATAGTGAAGTGGACAAGCACATCTGGTGTGCTCTTAGGACTCCAGGAGATACATGTACTATATGTTTACTTATGTGCAATGTCAGACATAGGATAGCCTGCACAACAGTAAGCCATGTGGCTAGTATAGCATCATGCACATTTACACCATAAATGGCTGCCTACGCATTAAACTTTGTAAAGGAATCAACAGGTGGCCAAAAAACACAGATATCTATATGCATCTATACCATACATCTCACCCTCCATAACAGATGGCATGCCTCCATAGGGTCCACAGACAGTAGAATGTAGCTAAATGAAAAATTATCAGACTTAGTCTCGAGTAATGAAAGGTGAGATAATAGGTAGTGGTTTTGAGAAATGTAATCACAGTTAGAACATGTAAAGCCAGGAGGCAGACTAGACAAATAGCAAATTTCTAGCTAGTGTTATATGATGGGAAGTGTGTTGAGTCACTAAGCATCCATTTCAATGTACATATAGATGTACATATACATATACATATGGATATACATATACAATATCTGTATATCTGTGTATACATATAGATATACACTATATGTACAGTATTTCCAGGAACATAGTCCATGTAACAACACACAGTGAGCAGTTACTGAGCTCCAGACACATTGTTAGCATGGACAGTAGAAACACCATGGAAAAACACAGACCCTTTGGTCCAGGGACCTGTAGTACACCACAGTCTGCCACTGCTACTAGGCAGATGTCACCTTTAGATGAGCACATGGTAACTGTATCGTACTGCAGAACATTAGCTACACCACATGAAACTGGATACATTTAAATCAACAGACTAGAGATCAGTCCACCCGTGTATTTGTATCAGTAAATACAGACAGGACAGCGCCAAACTCAGATGCAGATGAAAATGGGCAGTGATGTTTAGCAAAAATGACTAGTAGGATAACTGTATTTGAATGTGGGACACCATGGCAGCAGATTCCAGAACTTGCAAAAGAACATAACCAGAGGTACAAAAAAACATGGAACTGCATTATTTTAAATGACAGGCACAAATGTGCAAGAAATGGAAATCCCATTATTAGAATGCTTCTATATAAAGATGCAGGAATCCAACTGCAGCTATCAAGTAATTCAGAGTCAAAAATAATGAAGGAAATATAACTATGATAGCCAGAAAGACTGAAGATGCATTTGCAAAATGACAGGCATGCAATACACTGTGCAGGACACCTTAAAGACAAAAATAACTATTGTCCACATATCACAATACCATAAAATAGCATCACTGAATATAACAACAAATGGAATACATATGGTGCATACACTGGCAATGTAGTATGGAATAATATGTTACAGAAAGCCCTGCATAAAGGGCTGGTTCCGTGGGCATGTAGTCATTTCCTATGTAGATTATGGGAATGCATGTAGGCCTAATGCTTTGACTGGAGATAATTGATGAACATTCTAAACAATGGCATAGGAATGAGATGCAACAGTACTTGATGGAACTGTCACTGTGCATCAGGTATGGATATGTACATAAACTGTCACTTTGCATCAGGTATGGATATGTGCATAAACTGTCACTGTGCATCATGTATGGATATGTGCATAAACTGTCACTGTGCATCATGTATGGATATGTACATAAACTGCCACTTTGCATCAGGTATGGATATGTGCATAAACTGTCACTGTGCATCATGTATGGATATGTACATAAACTGTCACTGTGCATCAGGTATAGATATGTGCATAAACTGTGACTGACTGTGCATCAGGTATGGATTTGTGCATAAACTGTCACTGTGCATCATGCATGGATATGTGCATAAACTGTTACTGTGCATCAGGTATGGATATGTGCATAAACTGTCACTGTGCATCATGTATGGATATGTGCATAAACTGTCACTGTGCATCATGTATGGATATGTGCAAAAACTGTCACTGTGCATCAGGTATGGATATGTGCATAAACTGTCACTGTGCATCAGGTATGGATATATGCATAAACTGTTACTCTGCATCAGGTATGGATATGTGCATAAACTGTCACTGTGCATCATGTATGGATATGTGCATAAACTGTCACTGTGCATCAGGTATGGATATATGCATAAACTGTCACTGTGCATCACAAATGGATATCTGCATACCACTTATGTAACTAATCATGTGGTGACCACACACTGTTTTAATAGACATTGTCTCTTAGTAGCAATCAATTGGTGAACGTACTGTTTTAAAAGACATTGTCTCTTAGTAGCAATCAAAAAGTGAACATAACGAGGAGCATACAATACAAAATGATCAAACTCTGCATTATGCAAAAGCCACTGATGATGCAGTGACTTACAAAAGTAAACACATTCTGCAGGGGTGAGATGATGGGGGGAAAGGTAACTCTATATAACTCTATCACACAGCTACAAGCACAGATTCAGAGTGGCCTTCAACAGATAGCAGAACAGTCTTCTTTTTTCAAGTAAGAAGAGATATAACTACCTACAGTTTTAGATGTACAGTATTTGAGGGTCTCCTGCTAATACATGTTGGCAAACACAATGCAGTACAGATGTAACCACTAAGGAAAAAAACACAGGCTGTAAGGACAGACAGTAGTTTGATGCAATGTCATCATGATGGAGATATGTAGAGCTGCAGACTAAACTTGGGTGGAGGTACAGCCACTGACCTGTACTACCTTATAACGTAACCCATTATTAGCCCTGTCTCAAAAGGTCAGGAAGTGTAACAGATGTCACACATTGTATTACTGAAGACAGAATCAGATGAACCTTCTGACCCTAGGGATGTGGCACACACAGAGGCAGAGCAGTATGCATTGTGTTGTCCAACATGGGAAAATGTGTTAACAAATGCAGTCTATGTGTATTATGCCATATGCTATAGCACATGAAAAGAATGCATATGACAGCCATGGTACTCGTGTACAACTGTCACAATAGGACTGTCAAAGGTGATACATGATAGAATGAAATCATAAATGTAGGTACATACAATACATGATTTCATCCATTGCTGTCAACACTCATTATTCATGAGTATAGACATAATACCAAACTGTGACTTATCACTCACCTACAGGACAGTGTATGCCACATGCAATAGTTTAAGCTATGCACTGGGAAAGGCATATGCATAGTAGTGCAGTTGTGTAGATTCTTGGAACTGTGATGCAGTAGCCTAGTCTTATGAACAAGGAGTCTATACATAGTGTGTACAGTAGTGGTTATTCAGTATACCGCATGGCAGCCATACGGTGCAGCCCCACTGCATAAATGCATTGTTTACTTTTTTTTGTGTGTGTGTGTGTGTGTGTGTGTGTGTGTGTGTGTGTGTGTGTGTGTGCATGTGGTTTTTTTCAGTGTATTGATTTTTGTGAAAGTATGTTTTGGTTTAAACGCACTTTTGCTGAACTGGGATCACTTATTTCAGTTTTGACAAACTGAAATTTTGATGGGTCGAAATAGACCAGACAGAGTACTGGAAGAACAGATGATAGCTGAGTTATTGCATATTGTATTAGGGAGCCATAGCATAAAGAGATGTGAAGCCTGTTTACAAAAACATTAACAGGAGGGGGCCAAGTATAGAGCCTTGGAGACTCTGAGGGTATTAGGTAGTTATGAAGAGAGGGAACCTTGCCACTTTACTGACTATTGTCTGTTTGATAAATAACTGGAGTACCATTTGAAAAAGGAGGATGTCACCCATGACCCTTATGGACAGAGGTAGCTTTAAATGGCTGGCTCTCAACTTCCTGTTTGGATACAGGACATTATTATTCTTTCAGGAAAACTTGGCTAGGTTTAGAAAGGTCCCGTGGGTCATTACCTAGTACCAATCTATGAATATATGAAAGACCTAGATTAGATAGCTGCTGCAGAGGTTTAGGATGGGAAACAGTGTCAGAAGCCTTGTACAAATCAAGAAACAGAGAACATACAAATTTGCTGGAATCTCCTCTTTATTAATTGTATCCATAAAAGATAAAAGGGCAGTTGTACTGTGATATGGTCTGAAATTTTGTTGTGTATCGGTTAATAATTGGTTATGGAGGAGATAGTTAAGAAATTGTTTGTGGACACATTTTTCAAGGGTCTTCGAGATAGGGGATAAGAGTAGTGGGATTATAGTAAGTTAGTTTTGTCAGTAAAGTCATCTCCTTTATGCAGAGGTATAATGAAAGACTTTTTCCAGAGAGTTTATGGTTACCACCACTGGTTTTATCTGAAAAAATACCAAGTTACAAAACAAACAGCACTACATATGCAAACAAGTACACAGACCGCATCATATGGTGTAGGTGCAAAAAGAAACAAAAATGAAAAATAATAGAAAGATGTAAAGTAACTAATTAATAACAGATAACTGCATAATAAATATAACCCTGCAGGGAGATGCAGACCCATGGTGTTATGTAACTGGCTCATACAGCAAGATAATAGCAGCACAGTATAATAAACTGATACACATACCATTATGTCTTGTTCAAGAAGCAACCACTGTCACACTGCACACTGCCAGTGATGACATTTGCAGCAATTCCTGTCCACATGGGCAGGCTAATCCTCTGAAGACAGGCGTACTGCATTGATGCACAATTAATGTATGTTACGGCAAGAAGCATATTCTGAAACCTGTAGCCTTACACAAGCATATTAACCTACTCTTGTAGACTTGCAAGGTAACACACACAGAGTGCAGACAGTAGTAACACAACTACAGCTAATTCAGAACACTGATAGTGAAGTGGACAAGCACATCTGGTGTGCTCTTAGGACTCCAGGAGATACATGTACTATATGTTTACTTATGTGCAATGTCAGACATAGGATAGCCTGCACAACAGTAAGCCATGTGGCTAGTATAGCATCTTGCACATTTACACCATAAATGGCTGCCTACGCATTAAACTTTGTAAAGGAATCAACAGGTGGCCAAAAAACACAGACATCTATATGCATCTATACCATACATCTCACCCTCCATAACAGATGGCATGCCTCCATAGGGTCCACAGACAGCAGAATGTAGCTAAATGAAAAATTATCAGACTTAGTCTCGAGTACTGAAAGGTGAGATAATAGGTAGTGGTTTTGAGAAATGTAATCACAGTTAGAACATGTAAAGCCAGGAGGCAGACTAGACAAATAGCAAATTTCTAGCTAGTGTTATATGATGGGAAGTGTGTTGAGTCACTAAGCATCCATTTCAATGTACATATAGATGTACATATACATATGGATATACATATACAATTACATATAAATATCTGTATATCTGTGTATACATATAGATATACACTATATGTACAGTATTTCCAGAAACATAGTCCATGTAACAACACACAGTGAGCAGTTACTGAGCTCCAGACACATTGTTAGCATGGACAGTAGAAACACCATGGAAAAACACAGACCCCTTTGGTCCAGGGACCTGTAGTACACCACAGTCTGCCACTGCTACTAGGCAGATGTCACCTTTAGATGAGCACATGGTAACTGTATCGTACTGCAGAACATTAGCTACACCACATGAAACTGGATACATTTAAATCAACAGACTAGAGATCAGTCCACCCATATATTTGTATCAGTAAGTACAGACAGGACAGCGCCAAACTCAGATGCAGATGAAAATGGGCAGTGATGTTTAGCAAAAATGACTAGTAGGATAACTGTATTTGAATGTGAGACACCATGGCAGCAGGGTCCAGAACTTGCAAAAGAACATAACCAGAGGCACAAAAAAACATGGAACTGCATTATTTTAAATGACAGGCACAAATGTGCAAGAAATGGAAATCCCATTATTAGAATGCTTCTATATAAAGATGCAGGAATCCAACTGCAGCTATCAAGTAATTCAGAGTCAAAAATAATGAAGGAAATATAACTATGATAGCCAGAAAGACTGAAGATGCATTTGCAAAATGACAGGCATGCAATACACTGTGCAGGACACCTTAAAGACAAAAATAACTATTGTCCACATATCACAATACCATAAAATAGCATCACTGAATATAACAACAAATGGAATACATATGGTGCATACACTGGCAATGTAGTATGGAATAATATGTTACAGAAAGCCCTGCATAAAGGGCTGGTTCCGTGGGCATGTAGTCATTTCCTATGTAGATTATGGGAATGCATGTAGGCCTAAGGCTTTGACTGGAGATAATTGATGAACATTCTAAACAATGGCATAGGAATGAGATGCAACAGTACTTGATGGAACTGTCACTGTGCATCAGGTATGGATATGTGCATAAACTGTCACTGTGCATCGTGTATGGATATGTACATAAACTGTCACTTTGCATCAGGTATGGATATGTGCATAAACTGTCACTGTGCATCAGGTATGGATATGTGCATAAACTGTCACTGTGCATCATGTATGGATATGTACATAAACTGCCACTTTCCATCAGGTATGGATATGTGCATAAACTGTCACTGTGCAGCAGGTATGGATATGTGCATAAACTGTCACTGTGCATCAGGTATGGATATATGCATAAACTTTTACTTTGCATCAGGTATGGATATATGCATAAACTGTCACTGTGCATCATGTATGGATATGTACATAAACTGTCCCTGTGCATCAGGTATGGATATGTGCATAAACTGTCACTGTGCATCAGGAATTGATATCTGCATACCACTTATGTAACTAATCATGTGGTGACCACACACTGTTTTAAAAGACATTGTCTCTTAGTAGCAATCAAAAAGTGAACATAGAGAGGAGCATACAATACAAAATGATCAAACTCTGCATTATGCAAAAGCCACTGATGATGCAGTGACCTACAAAAGTAAACACATGCTGCAGGGTGAGATGATGGGGGAAAGGTAACTCTATATAACTCTGTTATCACACAGCTACAAGCACAGATTCAGAGTGGCCTTCAACAGATAGCAGAACAGTCTTCTTTTTTCAAGTAAGAAGAGATATAACTACCTACAGTTTTAGATATACAGTATTTGAGGGTCTCCTGCTAATACATGTTGGCAAACACAATGCAGTACAGATGTAACCACTAAGGAAAAAAACACAGGCTGTAAGGACAGACAGTAGTTTGATGCAATGTCATCATGATGGAAATATGTAGAGCTGCACACTAAACTTGGGTGGAGGTACAGCCACTGACCTGTACTACCTTATAACGTAACCCATTATTAGCCTTGTCTCAAAAGGTCAGGAAGTGTAACAGATGTCACACATTGTATTACTGAAGACAGAATCAAATGAACCTTCTGACCCTAGGGATGTGGTACACACAGAGGCAGAGCAGTATGCATTGTGTTGTCCAACATGGGAAAATGTGTTAACAAATGCAGTCTATGTGTATTATGCCATACGCTATAGCACATGAAAAGAATGCATATGACAGCCATGGTACTCGTGTACAACTGTCACAATAGGACTGTCAAAGGTGATACATGATAGAATGAAATCATAAAAGTAGGTACATACAATACATGATTTCATCCATTGCTGTCAACACTCATTGTTCATGAGTATAGACATAATACCAAACTGTGACTTATCACTCACCTACAGGACAGTGTATGCCACATGCAATAGTTTAAGCTATGCACTGGGAAAGGCATATGCATAGTAGTGTAGTTGTGTAGATTCTTGGAACTGTGATGCAGTAGCCTAGTCTTATGAACAAGGAGTCTATACATAGTGTGTACAGTAGTGGTTATTCAGTATACCGCATGGCAACCATATGGTGCAACCCCACTGCATAAATGCATTGTTTACTTTTTTGTGTGTGTGTGTCTGTGTGTGTGTGCGTGTGTGTGTGTGTGTGTGTGTGTGTGTGTGTGTGTGTGTGTGTGTGTGTGCATGTGGTTTTTTCGGCGTATTGATGTTTGTGAAAGTGTGTTTTGGTTTAAACGCAGTTTCGCTGAACTGGGATCACTTATTTCAGTTTTGACAAACTGAAATTTTGATGGGTCGAAATAGACCAGACAGAGTACTGGAAGAACAGATGATAGCTGAGTTATTGCATATTGTATTAGGGAGCCATAGCATAAAGAGATGTGAAGCCTGTTTACAAAAACATTAACAGGAGGGGGCCAAGTATAGAGCCTTGGAGACTCTGAGGGTATTAGGTAGTTATGAAGAGAGGGAACCTTGCCACTTTACTGACTATTGTCTGTTTGATAAATAACTGGAGTACCATTTGAAAAAGGAGGATGTCACCCATGACCCTTATGGACAGAGGTAGCTTTAAATGGCTGGCTCTCAACTTCCTGTTTGGATACAGGACATTATTATTCTTTCAGGAAAACTTGGCTAGGCTTAGAAAGGTCCCCTGGGTCATTACCTAGTACCAATCTATGAATATATGAAAGACCTAGATTAGATAGCTGCTGCAGAAGTTTAGGATGGGAAACAGTGTCAGAAGCCTTGTACAAATCAAGAAACAGAGAACATACAAGTTTGCTGGAATCTCCTCTTTATTAATTGTATCCATAAAAGATAAAAGGGCAGTTGTAATGTGATATGGTCTGAAATTTTGTTGTGTATCGGTTAATAATTGGTTATGGAGGAGATAGTTAAGAAATTGTTTGTGGACACATTTTTCAAGGGTCTTCGAGATAGGGGATAAGAGTAGTGGGATTATAGTAAGTTAGTTTTGTCAGTAAAGTCATCTCCTTTATGCAGAGGTATAATGAAAGACTTTTTCCAGGGAGTTGGGACACAAGACTCAGGTGGATCTGTTAATAAGTATGCCAATAGGGTAGGCAATGGCTTCTGCTAGTTAGATTTAGATACTCTGCTGGTAGGTTATCTGTGGGAGTAGTACAGGTTCTGAGGTCATTCAGTAGTTTTTGGATGAATTTAGTGGAGACAGTTTGGAATGTGAAGGTAGAGAGAGATGTGGGAGATACTTGAGAGGAGTTTATGGAGACTAAAAAGCCTGAACGGTCATTTTCGAGCAACCCTTCAGATTTCCCACCATTGCGGAGATCCGAGAGGTTAAAAGAAAAGAACTAGAGGAACCAATGGGCAGAGAAGGAAGGACAACTCCTCCTGAGGAGGAACCAATGGGGGGGGGGGATGAATTATACATGTCCACCTCAATGGAATTATATGTACTGGTGATGAGTAAAACTTCGGAACAAGGAGGGCTTGTTAAAACACCTAATAACCAATTCCCAGCGATTGTCACTAACAGAGGAGGAGATTTTAAGATTCATAATTTCACCTCATTTCTATTGACATTGAACTGGTTGACCTGCTATCCAAAGGAATGTCCTTTGCTCCTTCAAGAAGAGCTAACACTGCTATAGTAATTATGGAGATAAAACAGTATACCAGAAAACTAAATTTTAAACTTATGTTCAATGATCTTACACCTGCCTTTACTGATCTGACAAGCGCTAGCACTTTTAATAACCCCTTAACCCGGTGTTACAAACTTATGAAAAGCTATGTGAGATGGACCTTAGGTCCACTTTAAATAACAGTGTCAATTCCATCAATTATAACTTAACAAAAGATGAAAATGAGAAATTGGAACACCTGAAGGCACATAGACTAAGGGTTATGAAACCAGAGAAGGGGGTGGGATGGTTATAATGGAAAAAGAGGATTACATTAATAGAATATTTGCAATTCTCAATAACACTTATTCACTAGTAAGTATTAATGAACTGAATCAAGCATGTAATAAGGTGAAGGTGCAACTTAAGGACATGTTTATTGATGGTAGAATCTCTATTGATGAATACAACTATTTAACTGTGCCCTTCCCTATTACACCTACCATTTGTGAGATCTCAAAGATCCACAAAAGTGTGGATAATCCACCAATGAGACCTATTGTGGATGGAAGGGAATCATTAACTAGCACATGTGAAAAAGTTTTGGATACTACACTAAAACAACTATCAGAGGATGAGAAGCAGGTTTGCAGGGATAGCTGGGATTTTTTGGAAAAAAATTAATAATTTGGAATTCGATGAGGGGGATTTGTTGGTTACCATTGATATACAAGATCTCCATTCATTCCACATATATTGGGTGTCAAATGATTTTGTGAATTTTTACATGAAAAAAAATGTTGAGCAAAAAATTTATTTATATGAGGAATTACTCAAAATCATACTAAAGAATAATTTAATCATTCTTGAAGATAAAATATACCTCTAGCTTAAAGGGGTAGCCATGCGATCCAATGTTGGTTCACTGTTTGCAAACATTGTTATGATAAAGTGGAGAAACAGTTTCTACTGAGTAATATGTACTAGGAATCATTTAGGCTTTATAATAGATCCCTGGATGATATGTTTTTAGTATGGAAGGACACTAGGAAAAGTTTAACTGAATTTATTCAAAATATCAATCAGTCCACTAATTTCCTGTTTTTTACATCACAAGTAGAGTATGAAAGGATTCCCTACTTGGATATACTTCTGGAGAAAGACTACTAGAGAAGAACTTACATTTCAAATATTTACAGAAAGCCTACATATTCTAACACCATCCTGTATTATACTAGCTCACACCCCGCACAACAAAAAAGAGCTTTCGTTAAGGGGCAATTTGTAAGGGCAGCGAGGATGGTAATGAATTATAGTGACTTTATTGTGGAATGTGAAATCATGGAATCTATGTTTCTGAATAGGGGATACCTCAGGAGCTTGACAAAAAAAAACTGATGGATGAGGTAGTGGTCAAGAGGGAAACTAAACATTTTGTTCCAATTATATCCCTAGAACATAGGATGCTTGAAAGGCAAGACTACTCTCATAGGGACATACCTTGCCCATATAAGAGCTCATTCATTACTACTTTTAATATTGATAGGGATTTAATAAGATGGCTACTTGAAAAGAATTGGGCCATTATAGGAGAAGATGATGATAGGGAGATCTATAATAAATTAGGGAACAAACCTATTATTTACAAGAAAGACTGTAGTTTGAAAAACATCCTTGAAAGATCCCCAAACCGACACCACCCTAATACCATGGTTAGGGGTATGAGAAAGTGTGGTCAGTGTCACTATTGCAAGTACATTAAGGCTGGGGAGCAATGCTTAATTAATAACAGACCCTTTGATAAAAACAGTACATTTAATTGCCAATCTGAAGGGGTTGCTTATGTTGCCCTGTGTCAGGGATGCCAATGCTATTATATAGGGAAGACTGAATGCACTCTGAAAGAGCTGATATATGAACAGCTATATGATATTAGAAAACAAAAAATCATAATGCATTGGCTAAGCACATTTTGCTGAACCCGGAATGTGAATTTAGATTTGCAGTTATTGAACAAATCAGTTTGGGCAAGCAGGGGGAGCATGGACGTTAACACTTGAAATAAGAGAGTTATACTGGCAACTTTTATTTAATGCTTTTAAATTGCCAGGTGTGAATGACAATTATACTATTGTCTATTTGCTGAAAAGGAAAGCATTGGAAAAATAAATGTTTAAGATGAAAGAAAGAAAAAAAGAAAATAACATACTGTTAGGATTTTCATATATGGACTTTTAAATATTTGATTATTTTGGTGATTAATTTATATTTTTACATGATATTTTTTATTCATTCTAAAAGGCTGCTGCTGTTCTTGTATGGTTTGGGTAGGCATAATGAGGGTATATTATATTAATAATTTTTAGGAATGGTGCTTATTTAACTTTATATTTTATTTATTTGCTTGTAGTGTTCATCAATATATATGACAATATTTTAGTATTATGTTGGCTGGAATGTTCTTGAGCTTGTATGCCTTTAAATAAGTGTTCGCTGAAGATATTTAATTCTTAAATGACTCATGTGACCTAAAGTGGGCAATTTAAAAATGAGACTTGTTCATAGGTTCATAGGTGTTTACTAAGCTAATGACCACAAGGGCCTTTTTAAGCCTAGCCATGCATCCAAATATCTGACAAGTTCTGATACCCTTGATAAGTGTAAGTGTGGGCCTGTGTTTGTTGTTTGGAATTTCTCTAATGAAGTCGATGAAAGTACTTATCTACTATTATTATTTTGGAATAGAAGAAGTATTAAACTTTGGATTCTATTTGCTGCAACAATCACCTACCTTCATTTCATTCAGGCTACACTGCAGACAATAAACAGTAGGCTTCACAGTAGGAATATTAACACGTTAACAGCTATAAATACTGAAGTACAGCAGTGATTAACTACACTAGCAGAAGATCACCACCACAAGCATAAACACACATAACAGTAATTATCACATTGTTGGACACTGTCTGACAGACAGATGATATACCTAAGTGTAGTACTACATTCTTCAGTCATCCTTGTACTGACTGCAGCCCACTGCTAGTCATGGCCAAAACTGATTTATTCTGGATACATGCAGAAGAAAATATCTGGATGTCTTATAAATATATATATATATATATATATATATATATATATATATATATATATATATATATATATACGTGTGTGTGTGTGTGTATATACATGCAAGACATTATAAGTCATTTACCATGCCTTGTGTAACAGCCATCTCAGCTCCCTGTGAAGCATGCCTACAGTGAATGGGTCTGTCATTTGAAATACTGGTATCATAGCCTGGTAGAGTGACGTAAGGTAGTAAACATGGTAAATATATTTAAGACACAATGTACCACTGGCTGACCACATCTTGCTCTGCTTCAGCTACCCCAAATGTCATCAGACACAGCAAATGCACCTTGGTCTACTCATGTAGCTGTTGCGGTGTATACTGCACTACACATTTCTTGTTGACAGTGCACTGCGTCACCTGCTTCACTGGAGTTATAGTCATCAGAGAAGTCATTGCAACTTGTCGTATTATACTGTCTCCCTACAGATGGCAGCACTGCTCCCATTCTATGAATGTGCTAATAGGCCACTGTGTAATATGCACACAGGTACACAGCATGGCCTTTCACAATTGTTTGTGGCTGTTCTTGTGTGTAGGCAAAGGAGGGTGCATACACAAAAGGCATATACAAATCTGTTCTAATTACATAGCTATAAAATATCTGTACAGCATATAAGGAGTGTATCATATGTGGAGCTGTCCATATTTATGCAGGCATGTTTACATGCATGGCATTGCCTAGTATGGTATATTAGGATCTGCACACAGACATATGAAAGTACAAGATGATTCATATTCTGCTGTAGTTCACTGTATAAACCATTGAGATTTGTTACTGCTTGTGCATAGACTGGCATTAACCTCATGTAAAACAATAAAATCGGTGTCCATCCAACTTAGGTCACTGTGGAATTTTTTAAATTTATTTTGTTTTATGAAACTATTAAATGCAGAAGCAGCCTATATATGCAATTGGTTAAAATACATTCAGCTTCTTCAGTGCACTATTTTACTATAATCCATTCTCTAAGTATTGAAGTTATAGACTATTTTGTAAAATAAATATATTCTGTATTTTTGATGTTTGATAGTTTTGTAAAATAAGAAATATTTTTGTATTTTTGATGTTTTGTTTTGTCTTCCTATTTTTTCTGTATGACTACATGCCCAAACTTATTTAATCAAAGGTTATCTCCATATAAATGCAAATCATTCTGTGGAAAGTAAAATAAGTTAGTTCTTCAGAAGTACAGATACTTGACTATTCTATAATTTCATTATCGAGATATCAAGAGCTGAGCACGTAGACCACAGCATTAGTGCAGGACAGGGCTAATGCCACATAAGCCGATAACACTATCATGCTAAACAGACATGAATAAAGAAATAGATGTACATAGCATAAGCATACAGATGGCTGAACAAGTGAATAGAACACACAGTAGGAATATAGTAAGGTAACATTGGCTTGGGGAGAAATATGGTATTTTTTGGTGGGCAAAGGACACACACACACGTGTATCTGTATATATATATATATATATATATATATATATATATATATTTATATATATATATATATATATATATAATGTGTGTGTGTGTGTGTGTGTGTGTAAATATAAACATAGAGAGAGAGAAAGGAAGAAAAGAGGTATGACAAAAATGATTTTGGAGGAATGGAGGGTGAAGACAGATGTTTTCACACATGCAAACATTAAAAACACAGACAAACAGAGGCTGTATGTGGACAAGCAAGCAGGGAAACATGTAAACAAAGTACAGACAGATACCTAGGGATAGGTGGGGCTACAGGTACTCTGTCAGTTGAAGACCAGTCTAGGGATAAATTACTGGGACCAAGTAGGTGGTAGTCCTGGATTCAGGTGGTCAGTGGGACTGGTCAAACCCTGGTTGCCTTATGGTATTCATCAGTCAATTAAATATGTTATTCATTGTAGGAGGGGCTACTAGAGATAGTGACCAAGCAGGTCATCAACAGGTCAACAGCAGTCTCCATTACTCACTCCAGCACAACCAAAGGGAAATATATGGGTAAAGATAACTACTTGAGATGGCCAGAATCCTCACCATATAAGGCATCCCCACTCTACTTACCCATCTAAGCCACAGTTTTGGCCTGAGTGGCAACAGGTTTTAGGTGGCACTCCTGAGTCAAAAGTGGGCTTTGGAGACATGCAAAATTGGGAAATCTGACATTAGTGAAGATGACAAGTAGGTAAAATGGCAGATATAAGCCAGTACTGTCTCACAAGAGAACTTTGCTCTAAAGACAAATACTTGCCAACTGGGACAAGGTCTCAAATACAAATAGTAAAGCCTTGTACTCATGACATGTGGCCAAACTTTGGAACCAGATGCCAGCTGCCTTCAGACATCTTCAAACTCAAAACTGTTTCAAGATAAATCTTCACACTTATGTCCTTAACTCTAAAGTCTTTATATGCTCTTACTCTCCTGGTTAATCTGTTGTTTCCCCTACTATTACTTCCATAAAACTTCAAAATTAGTCCTTTCATCAATAACTCTAGAATGTTGCTGGTTTCTTAACTATTTATGTGAATCCTTAACCTCCACTTTTGTGTAACTTTGATCCCTCAGATTAACAATGCAATTCCCCCATCACCTACTTTTATAATCAATCCTCCATATTTTTACACATTTTAATATTGTTTTGATCTCTGTCAACATTTAACTCATAATTTTTTCTCACCTTGTACTCATGTCCCCACTCTTCTATAGCTGGCTTACACTAGTTTCTTATTCCTGCAATCCCACGTTTTCTTCTGTGACAACTGCTTCTTGTCATGCACACCTAGACACCTAGTCTATGTTGAATCTGTAATCACTATACCTCAAATGTTGTTTATACTCATAAGGGATCTACTGTAATCTTTTTGTATGTTTTCCTCTCACTAAATATACTTTTGGAGTTTTTCTACCCTGGCGTCCACTGAAATGGGATCTTGCATGACCCATTTGGTCATTCTCAGTAACCAAATCTAAATGAATAAAAAAAAATATTTATCCTTTGTTGACCTGGCTAGTTCCACTAGAGTGGAGGCCTCCTTTCAAGGGAGACCTGAGGTGACAATTATACTACTCTGGAAAATTTGGCCAGGGCATCAAGAATATCCCCTATTCTTTTCAATAGTTGCTGTGGGATCTTTATATCCACTTGAGCTACCACAAACTCAAGTAAATGGGACCTTGGTTTAATGTTGTATCTAAAGGATGACAGAGTCAGAAGTGCTGCAGTCCCCTTATGCTGCACCGCATTGTTAGCAATGCATTTACCTCGTGTTGGTATAGAACCTGCAGCCTTCTACATCAAAGACAAGTGTGCCATCTGTTGTGCCACTGACACTGCTGACAGATACATAAGGAAGGTCATAATGCCACTAACACAACTGTGTCTGAAGTTTCTGCTCTTTCATGCAGCAGCTGGCAGCATTCTCTACACACTCTTCCTGTGTTGAAAGGCAAAAGGATGAGACAATCACATAATACATATGGGTGTAGAGATACACACATGCAACAACACAGATCCACACAAATGTGGAAATAAGCAGATACCTTCCCCTCAGCTCAATGCAGAACTATAACAGGGTGTGCATGTTCAACAAAGAAGCAACCAGTCAGGTTCCCCATGTTACAATACGGGACAGAAGTCTCTACTGCTCCAGTTACAAATGAGCAGAGGCAGCTACACTATTGTCGTTAGTTGCAGTGAAGCAGACACAACTACAGCATTCACACTTATATGTAATGACAAAGAAGCATGGAATAGCAGCTAGTACAGCCTGAGGTCACAGTCATATGCATAGTTCAACAAAACAGGCGGCGCAGTGGTGCAGCGGTTAATGCTGTCGCCTCACAGCAAGAGGTTCTCCGGTTCGATTCTCGGCTGGGGTGCCTTCTGTGTGGAGTTTGCATGTTCTCCCTGCATTTGCGTGGGTTTCTTCTGGGCACTCCGGTTTCCTCCCACATTCTAAAGACATGCTTCTGGAGCATTTCTCCCCGGGCCTCTGCTGCAAACATGATCTGTGGAACCTAGTCGGACTTTCCCGGTCAACAAATGTTAAATAAATAAATAAATAAAAAAAAACAGCCCAGTGTCACAACATCCCATCTGCCACCAACAGTACACACAATAGATGCACATTTGCCCACAGAGGCCAACCTGGAATATCCCGGGATCTGTTAGATTAAATAAACAAAGAAACAGGAAGACACCTGTTACAAATAGCAGAGATATTTATTAAATGTACTACTGTATGCAGCAGATATGGTAAATACTTATTATTACCATTCAAACTGTCCTTTCCTAACCTCTGCTTCCCATGAATGGAGATGTCCATGGTGATAGTGGAGTAGTTCATCTCACCTGGGCCTGCTCTTCCTACCAGTACATGGGATGTGCATCATCTTGACAGTAGAGCTTCCAGGACATAGAAGACATCCAGGTTCTAGAATAGAGCTGTGTACAGTTCCAATGGTCATTCTCTGATGTGGCTCAGAAAAGCACATGGGGCACTAGCATTATCAGCCATGTTCATGAACATCTAGTAAAACATAATGGCAGCATGAGAATCTCACCCTATACAGGATTTTGAATGATGTATAGCACACCCTAGTGCCTCATAGCCACTGTGTGGGCCAAATGATTATGAATCATGTATAGCACACCCTAATACCTCATAGCCTGTGTGGACCAAATGGGATATGTGTCACCTTGGACAGCAGAGCTTCCAGGGCATGCAAGGTATCCAGCTTCTTGAGCAGGCATGTACATACACAACTTGCATGAATGAGCAGGGATACATGGTATACAGGTGGTGTGCAGGTGAATGTATCTATATTTTACATTGCTGGTGTGTTTTTGTGAAACACAGTAATTCACAGACAAAGGTGGACTCTAGGCTCTTTATCATAGATAAAGCAGCAGACTTATTTCAGCAGCTAGAATTACTTTCTGGGAGGAAAATATACATAAGAAGTATGCAGAGATTTACAAGGACTGGTAAGAGCAGTGCTACACACATATTAATTTCTCCCTTTTGAATGACCTCTGTAAGTGAATGGTTGTTAGACTAAGATTAGTTTGCAGTACCTCTCATGGTACAACAGCTGCCTCCAACTGTATACTAATGCATTCATACACCTGCTCACATACAGACCTAGCAGGGAATGCATCCCACTGACACAGGACAGTCATCTCTCCCCATCTAAGTGCTTTATCATTCGTAACACCAGCATTCATACTTTATGTCACTCATACACCTGTTCACATATATACCTAGCAGGTATGCAGTACAGACAGGTATATGCACAGACTTCAGGAAGCATATTGCAACTGTGAGTGTAGCCATGCAATGTTGGCTGCATTAATTATTGCCTAGTAACAGTTTTAATTTTTGATACTTGTGTGTGCAAGCCCAGGAATAGCAAAAGTGAATGTATGAAAATGGAGACTTACATATGCTAAGTCAGACTTCACTGTGTCTCAGAGTGTTCCCCTTCCTTCAAGATATGATCTTGGAGTAAGTTTAGGTAAGTAGTGGGGATGTAGCAGGTGCAGGGGGCTTGCTCTTGCAATAAACAACTTTAGGGAATAACAGCATTTGTTGACATTCCCTGTACTCCTGTAGGTTTGAAATATTATTCATAATTCCAGGTCTCACAATTATAGGTCTCTTAATTGCAGTAAGGAGTCCCGTTGTTTTGGTCCTTCATAGGTGCATTAGGCATGCAGATTTGAAGAACTGCTGCCATAGGCAGATGTTTCATATTTGGCTGTGGGAATTCAGGTGTCAGTAGCATGTGCTCAGGGTATGGGACTTGAGGTCAAATATCATCACACAGTATTGTTATGTAATTGTACCCAGACAGCACATTTCTGCTAAGTGTTACCTGTAGAGACTGGGGCAGAACAACAGGCTGACATCAGTCCCTACCAGAGTTTGCCAATGAAGCCAACATGCACATCAAATGACAGTGTCAGGACGCATGGACAATATCTCTTTTCTGGGTGGATGTACACCTTCTGTCTGGAATGACACTCTAGCCTGCCCCACACCCACCCAACGAAATGTATAGTATAGTGTACTGCCTATCAAGTCTAGGGAGAATAGCACATTTACTGATATCATGGAAACTGCTAGTAATGGCCAGCATGAGGAAATGAGTGCACTGTCTCTGATGTAGAGCTGCCCACTATACAGCTGTCTAGTGGTCCATGCAGCACTTAGCCCAACCAATAGATGTGCAGGGTTGCAATTTTTTCAGAGTATGTAGATACACATGCAGAAATGGAGATGGTTGGCATTCTGTGTGACTGTCAAAAGACACTGGATACCAGGGATGATTCTATGATTGGCGTTGCACACTTCATGCTGGGGCACATGACTGTCATGACCATCTCCATGAGGATTTTAGTTAGAGATGCCATTGATAACCTTCACCCCAGTGTTGCCTGTGGACAGACAACTGGATGACATCACAAGTAGCACAGTCCACACCTGCCACAGTAGTGGTTCAGCCATATTCACATCAATTGCTGAGTAGCCATGATCTAGGGCCATTCAGGGTTAACTGATTCATGTGCAACTAGTGTACAGATCCTATTCCACCAGCTCTGCTACATCCACATCTCAATGGCATCTGGGATGCACTGCCTTCATAGTGCCAGAGCCATGCAGCTTGGTGCTATAGTGTCTGTCTCACAACTCCCTATCTCTGTCACACTGCTGCATGGCCAATAGTGGCACTCCTACCCACATCACTGAAGAGATCATATTTGACATAGGAAATGCCCCTCTCATGATTTCATCTCTGCATCCATTGACATGTGGTTCCCTCACCTTCTGATAGTGTTGATTGTCATATGTTCATATGTCCCTAGGCCCATGTGCAAATGATGATGGCTCTTACCCCCACCATTCCACTTTCTTTGTGGTGTATGTGCCTATATCTGACACACAGTGTGAATTGAGGAATGCACTGCCCAGCAGAGCCATTAAAAAGTGCATGCATCATTGCCAATATGTGCATGTCAGGGCCCATGGATGTGAAGACATTGCTGCTTTGCTTGTTTTGCTGTACACTCTGAATGATGCTGTCTGTAGAGGTGTGGTAGTCTACTTCTGTCCATGTCACTGGTGTTGGCTGGCATAATGGTTGCATCAGGTGCTGTTTCTGCACTGGTGGAGAGCTTTGTTGATGCAGGCTGTCTGCCTGATATCATTGTATTATATTATACAGTATACATCATGCATGAATACCTGTCAGGCTATAGTGGAAACATATTGCAGTGAACCGCAGACATGCCCAGGCAGGAAAATGGCTAAACACATGCTCTACCACATTTCTGCTTTGAGCATGGGTGACATTTTACTGCTTTGTGGCCCTTGTGTTTTCTATATGAGGATCTTCAGCCAAGGTTCCATGGGGCAACCTGTGTCACTTGTAAAGCATTAGAGACAGGGATGGAGAGCTTGGAGAGTTAGTATTAATGCATACCTGCTATGGATGCAGCATTGGTTGGTGAGTGCACTACTGTGTCTGCACTGGCCTGATGGGATTCTTCTCAGTATAAGAAGCAGTAATAAAGATGACTTACATTCTATGTGTGGGAATTGTGAGTACTGATTGGGTGCTGTGTGAACCCATGGGATATTAACCTCTGTGAGTTGCACATTACCTGGAAGTTGACGGGATGGTAGACCTTCTGACTGATGTAATGCTGTCCATGGACACTGGGTAGTACCTTTTATCCCATGTGAATGTAATCGATGGCACCACACACTTTTAGGAAGCAGGTGATATCCTAGGAAGCATATATAGTGGTGGTTGTTATACCTTTTGTATCTTAAAAGTAGATGTGCTCATGTACATGTGAAAAGTGTAATGGGAACATCTTCATTATTCTACAGGCTGACCCCCTGCAGTATACCCAGAGTGTCTCCAGATTGTCTCTGTAAGATCCTTGTAGTTATGGTAAGTGCTGCACATTCAGTGGTATCCACAGGTATAGGAAATCCATGCATTCCTCCAGCTCCATGCTGTGGCCATTCATGTCAACCAGTGTCCATATAGTACTTCCGCCCACATGCAACCAGTCACAGATCTGTTGGCCTGCCAGCTTGTGGGAAGCAATCCTCTGTTAGTACTATTTTCTATTGTACCATCAATCATGTCTCTATCCAGGAGTCTGCCGCCATAGCTTAGCAAATGCTGAGTTACACAAATTACCACTGCTGCCAACGTACCTTCTTGCAACACCACAGTTTTTTGGTGTACTCTTTGTCTTTATACTAAGACATAGCTTCCAGCAAAATTTCATTCATAGGTTCATAGGTTCATATGTAGGTACTAGGCTATTAGCCCTAGGGCCAATATTAGCCTAGCCAAAAAGGTACCCTGGCTTTTGCCACCCAAAAAAAATTATTTTCCTGTGACCCTGTCGAGCAGAGCCACAGAAGTTATCCCTGGGGTGAATTTCCAATTTCCCATCCAATCATCAAGATTTTTCTTGAAGAGTGCTAATGAGGAGCTCTGTTTGACATAGATAGGTAGTCTGTTCCAGAGTATGGGAAGTCTCTGGAACAGGAATCTATCCCTCCAGCATATTTTGTTTATTGTGGTGACAAGGTTTAGGTCCCTAGAGCATGTAGCTCAGAGGGATTGGGATTTCTTTAAGTGGAGCATGTCCAAGAGCTCTGGGTTTGACATAGCTTTGTATGTTAGGCAGAGATCGCCTCTGAGTAGGTGATATGTGACGGAGAAAAGCTGGAGTTTTTTGAGACGGTCTGCGTAGAGCATCTGTTTGAGGCCAGTAATCCTCTTTGTGAGGTATTTCCTGTGGCCTATCCAGTTGTTGTAGATGTCTTGTGAGGTACATACCAAAAGGGGTGTTGTACTCTATAATGGGTCTAATGAGTTCTGAGTAGAGGGGAACAATGACCTCTTTTTATCTGGATGAGAAACCTTTTGTGATGAGGTGAGCCATGTAGAAGGATTTCCTGACCACTGTGGTGATGTGATTATCAAAGGAGAGACTACTGTCCACCTGTGTCCCAAGGTCTCTTATCACATTTTGGCATTAAGTAGACTACCACTTAGTGGTAGCTCACGGGTACAGAGTTTTTACCAAAGGGGATGACAATACACTTTTTGGCATTGAGCTTCAGGCCATGGCTTTGACACCAGGCATCTGTCTCAGTGAGGCCCTTTTGTAGTATGTCCACATCGTTAGGAGTTTCGATTATGACTCCTAGTTTGCAGTCATCTGCAAACTTTGTTAGCCAAAGACCTTCTGTGTTAGCCTGTACTTCAGGGAAGTAGATACCAAACAGGAGAGGACCCAGCACTGAACCTTGTGTTACTCCACTTGTCACTGGTCTGAAGTCGGATTTGGAGTCTGCTACTTTCACAGTGTGGGTTCTGTCCATGAGCCAGTTGGCAACCCATCTTGTGACATAGGGATTTATACCTAGTTTAGTGATCTTATCTATAATTCCAGAGTGGGGGATGGTGTTGAAAGCCTTAGCGAGATCTAGATAAGCTGTGTGAACCACCTTACCCTCATCTATGGCTTTGGTGACTGCTTCAAAGAAGTCAATCAGGTTTAGGAGATATGATCTGCCTTTTACAAACCTGAACTGGGTAGGGTTCAGTGTTTGGAGATTACCAATGTCTTTGTTTATGAGTTCCATGATGATATGTTCCATGGCCTTGCAGACCAGGCTAATAGGGTGGTAGTGCCCAGGGTCCGTCATGGCTTCCCCCTTTGTGGAGTGGGATAACCATTGCAGTGCACCATTCAATGGGCACAAAGCCTGAGGTGAGGCTATGATTGAACATGGTACTTAGGTAGGGTCCCAGTTCATTCTGTAGTTCATGTAGAACACAGCCTGGGATATTGTCAGGTCCCATGGTTGCTGTGTTCTTGGCTTTGGAGAGTGTGTTTTTTACCTGTGCAGACGTGATTTCAGGAACTTTGCATTCTTCCGGTATAGAGATAGGCCCACTAGGGGGTGAGAGGGGGGTAAAGTTAGCACTGAACCTGCCAGGATTTTGGCAATATCAGTTGATTCTGTATATTTAGTGCCATTGTGCTGTAACTCAGAGCAGATCTGAGTGTTGCCATTGAGATTCTTGACATAGCTATAGAATGCTTTGTGGTTGTCTTTAGAGTCAGTGGCAATTTTGTTTTTGTAACTATCTTTGGAGGATTTTATGAGGGATTTCAGCTTCTTACTGAGGTTGACCATGGAGTTCCTCCACTCATGGGATTTTACTCTTTTTTGCAACAGTTTCTTTTTTCTGTTGTCGAGTTTGTTTATGGCAGAGGACCACCAGATTGGCTTCCTTTTTTTGGAGGATAGCATCTTGGTTCTATTAAGGATAGCATGATCCATGCACTCATGTAAGTGCTTATAAAGTGCATTTGTGTAGGATTCAGCAGTCGTACCTCTATTGTCCATCTGCATGGGTGTCATGAAGTTTGCCACTTCTGTCTTCAGAAGTGTGAAGTTGGCTTTGGAGAAGATTTTACGGTGGTTTCCCTAATTGGGTGTGGGGGCGGGATGTGGATGTCTAGGGTGATTAGCTTGTGGTCGGATCTGACAAATGAGGAATTGACCTCTGGTGTGGAACACCGGTTGCCCATGTTGGTAATAACCAGGTCTAGGATATTGCTGCCCCTGGTGGGGGTGTGAATAAGTTGATCCAATGCGTTGAAATTTATGAATTCCAGAAAATGTTGAGCAAAAGAGTTGGTACATGAGTAGTTTTCCCAGTTAATCGTGGGATAGTTGAAATCGCCCATTATTAGGGTGTTGGGTTGTACCCTCATAATTTCCAGTGTATCAAGAAATGAGTAGTGGGAATCCTGGGGCATGGTAGGGAGTCTATAGCAAGCTACAATTTGGATTGTGGTCTCGCCCAGAGTTAGTTGCACTTGGATAATCTCGGATGCATTATGCTGTGCAACTAACCTGGAGGTGTGGATATCCTTAATGAATATGGACACGTCTCCACCTTTAGTGCTTCATTCCGGGTTAGGTGGCTGAAAGGTGTGGTATGAATTATAGCCTGGTAATGCAGGGGTGCTCCCTGGAGCTTTGAACCAGGTCTCTGTCACTGCACACATGTCAATGTTCTCCATTTTAAGGAGTGCCTCGAGTGAGTGCATTTTGAGGTTTAGACTTCTCGCATTGAGTAGCATTACCCTCAGATTTTGTTTGCTTGTACCTGTTACGGTGGTGAATTTGTCATTTGAACCTTGCCTAAAAAAGGCACTATAGGTGGTGGCAAGAGCCTAAGCCAGTATCCAGAATCCCAGGGGTGACAGGTGCAGGCCATCTCTGGCAAAGCATCGTGATCTGTCGATCATGTCATCCCAGGCAGGCAAATACTGGATCCCCTTAGAATGACACCAGAAGCTTAGCCAATTTTTGAAGTCAATCATTTTGACCTTGTACTGTGGTATCATTCTGGGTGATGGCAAGATGCTACTCAGGGTTAGGGTCATACCTGCCTGGGCTACAAGACTGGAGAGCTCCTCCATGTCTCTTTTCATGTAGTCCAGGGAGGTATGTCTCAGGTCATTCACACCAAACTGGACAATGACAGTGTCATATTTGTACTTTTTGTGGAGTGACCTGAGTGCGTGCATTATGTGGCGGATCCTGGCACCTGACAGGCAGCTGACAGTAACTTTCTCCTTGTTTAGCCTAGTGAGTGGAACATCAGTGTGCCTGACTATAGAGTCACCTATGACTAGAGTGTTGGGTACCTTATGCCTTATGGGCTGTGGTTGAGTGGCACACTGAGTTTGTGGGCTATGTGTCATTTGTGTTGTGTTGGGGGGGGGGTGGAGTTTGCTTGTGCTTCTGCTTTGAAGGTCCCTGATGCTTGGGCAGGTTTTTATTGAGAGTGTCCATGAATGTAGGTGTGTGTTTTGTGTTTCTATGTGTGTGTTTTGGTGGTTTAGGTTTTGAGGGACTATGTGCTGAGTGTGGTGCAGTGCAAGTGTTTACCTTCTCCTCTTGACTGTCTAGTCCAGTCTTGGGTGAAGAGAGCTTTGCTTCCAGTTTGGCTATATAAGTGCATCTCTCACAGGTTGTAGTGTTGGGTTGTAGGTGAAGAGGGTTGTCTGTGTACATGAGGCAATCGCTGTATTGCCCCAAGATGCCCAGATTCATCAGGTAGTCAGGACATTCCTGTCCACTGTGAACTCTAACCTGCTATCCCCATTCTCATTTTGCAGACCATTTTGCATTGCTCATTAGATTGTCCTTCTTTATTTGTGTGCTATTGTATAGTCATTTGTATACCATTTTTTGCAGCCTTTGGACATTGCCTCATACAGCTACATGAATCTATTCCTGGCTGTGTGTTCTTGTTTTTGGTGCAAATATACATTGTGAACCTTGCTAATTACCTGTGAATACTCCCCAGTGAATTTTGATTCAAACGAAGACATTTAATATGCGATATCTTTCTGTCAGTATACCTTGTCAGGGTGCACAGCTGTAATGTGGCAGCATTTAGTACACAAATATAGCAGCCTGTATATTTCTATCGAAGGTTTGATGTTTGGGTATATGAAACAGATGTTCTATACTATGCTAAGAAGGAGGTAGCAACTCTAAAAAAAAATCAGATGGGACATCCTTAAAAAAAAAAAAAAAAAAAAAAAAATAAAGCACAAAAGTATCTGATATTTGCCTGGAGTCAGTTTGTTGTGTCAGTCTGTATGAACTGGAGGGAGGGAGATTCTCAACTTCATCAGGTGTTACTTGAAATTTCTATGAGAATGCGTCAAAATTACACTAAGCGAGTTGCTTGGAAGATGAGGTAATCAAATCCATGACTGCAGGCTGAAGACCTTCAGCAGTGTAACCCATCATGTTATGCAGCAGACGTTTCTAGGGATACAGAAGTGCTGTGCTAATGAGAACAAATGATGCCATGTATGCAGTGTCTGGCTGAAATGTATTCATGCTCATGGAAGTTTAGCTGCACACAGGTGATATGCATCACAGATTACTTTAGTATGTACTTGTACAAAATAAACATTTTCTTCTTTTCCTGATATTCTGTTGTATCTGCCGCTTACATTATTTAATGGGTCCTGTTCAGACCCATCAACGTTATGTCTTTTGGAGGTATATGCCCACTTTCAGACTTCATTTGCCCTTTCACATTATGTACTTGTTTTGGGAGGTGTATCTCTATTTTAGACTTTATTTAATGGTTAGCACAATTTTCAATATCTCCCATCACACATACATTTCAAGCTGTTTAGTACATTGGAAACCAGAGTACATGACCAGAATACAAGTGGCTTCATTAATTTAAAGAAAGAGGGCCCATATATTAGCTCTCTCTTTTCAAAAGCAAAACAAAAAAAGGGAAAAAAAATGAGCTGATGGGGTTGATTTTTCCAATATCATTTATTAAAGTCTACTTTTAAACAAGAATTGTACTTTCTAAATAGTATCTAACAGTTCCTCTAAATGTGTGAAGAGTTATGTGTGATTTGGCATTCAAATTTGATGCCAATTGTACATTTTGTAACTACAGGAAATGTAAGTTTCAGCATTTTTTTCTACCGCAACAACTTCAAAACAACAAAAACTAATATTATACCATTTTTGTTGGTGTTACACAAGAAAACTCTCTCACAGTTTACCTTGTGCAAGTGAAGGGACTCGAAGGTATGCAGTCCTCAAGGTTCTCGCATTCAGATTCTTCTCTGAAGAAGGATCTTCAGCAAATGATGTCTTCATTTCAAGAGCTGTCTTTTAAAATTGATAGCTTTCAGGAAAAATGGATTACCCACAGGTCAATAGTATGAAATAAACAGAATATTAAGAGAAGTGATACAAAATTAAAATTCAAAAATGCTGCAATTGAAACAGTTCTAACTGACTTCAGTGGAAGACTAAACGTGGAGGAAACCCAGTCTTTCTTAAAACAAAATAATTGGCTAAAAAACAACATAGAAAACTTGAAAACCAGGAGAGAAGATACATCATAAGAATCTTTGAACTTTTGCTGAAAAAGAAATTAGACTGCTTAACCTTTCATTTCATATGGATTCCTATTTTCTTTTTAATCTGCAGGAAATGTCTTTTTTTTTTTGTTTGTTTTCTCAAGAGCTCATCATTTCCTAGCTAAACCACCTTCTCATTCTTAGTCACCAGTCAGTTATAATGAAATGCATGTGTTACTTAGACAAATAATTAGTTTACAAGACCCTTCTTCTTTCGGCTGCTCCCGTTAGGGGTCACCACAGCGGATCAACTGTTTCCATTTCTTCCTGTCCTCAAGATTGACTAGCCTAATTCACCTTTAACATTTGGCCAACATACTCTTAGGTTTGCTAATGACTGTGCAACAAATACTTTACAGGAAATAAAAAATACTGGCAATTAATAAGACTATCAAGACAAAGTAATATCAAAGTTCAGATTTTATACCCAGCCAGAATTAAAATATTCATTCAGAGTTGCCCAAGAATATTTAACACTGTAGAAGAAACTACTTTATTTGTAAAGAATAACACAGTTGCAAATCTTACAGAAAATATGGACTTGACTACTGCCTGTTTGAAGTGATCATCAAAAAAAAAAACTCTCCCAAATTGTCATTACTTACAAGAAACAGAAACTTCATCTCAACCTACCACCAACAAAGAGAGATAAAATATGAATTGTAATAGTACAGTTTTATGTTTTTTTCTATAGTTATACAAATAATTTCTCTGACAATACTCTTCCAATATTAAATTAGTTGCTGCTTCACTATGAAATGCTTAACTGTTTATAATTAACATTTAGGTATATTCTGATCCTTTTCTACCAAAAAGAGGGAAAACATTATTATTTCTTTAACACATCAGTGATACCTCCAGTATGAAACCTAAAAGGAGACATTAAATGGGGAACAAAAGTTATGAAACTTTACTGATAGGATATAAAAAAGGAACATGACAATTTTGGCAATCGAATGCAGGTTTGGTGTTTTAATGGGTGAGGTGGAATGGTATGCATTCTAGTACATTCTATCTAAGAGCATCAACTAACTTTTTTAATGTGTCATGAAGCTATTTGTTCTTAAGACTATATAATGATATACAGTATGTCATTTTTATTTCATTATAAGATGGGATCTTTTATGTGAACTCTTTTCATATTTATAAGTTAGAAGAGAAACTTGATGGTTTTATGTCTGCATTATATTGAGTATAACATAATAATATACAGATGTATTTGTGAAACTAGTGAGTCTGACATTCTCAAAATATTTAGTAAATAAGCCAGTATTGTATGAGTTTGCATACTTATATACTAAGAACATTGTACCATCTCTCTTGCATTCAGATGCAGCAAATTATACTGAAATGACTATACTAGATAATTTGATGTTTTGTTTTTATTCAGATTGAATTTGTGACCAGAGATGCTGCAAACATAAGATAATTTGATAACTATTATATTATGTTAGCTTTTCATATGTTTCTATGATACCTTTAAGAGTTGTTTCTGCTAGTATCATTTTCCACAATGCTAGTGGAATTTATAATAAGCTTGTTTTAAAGATACATGTACCTCTTGGTTATGTGGAATAATCATTTTGATGGTTATATTATATGAAAATTATTCATATGACAAGCTTTACTTAAGGAATGTTATTACTACATGTTACTTATTAACTTTCAGCCTTGAGACATTTATTTCCCCTTCATTCTTTTAACTAAGTTCACATTTCTTATCAGGGTGTGTGCTAAGGAGGAGACATACTAGATCCCAATAGGTAGCCTAGGCTCTCTTCATTCTCATATTAGTTAAATCTTATTTTTGATACTATACTAGGACAGAACAGCAGGAAAATATTGTGTTTTATAGATAAAAAAAACTTAGTGTTGATGGAGAAGTACAGAGAAGGTCAGAAGGAGTTGCATTGTGTCTTTGTGGACTTAGAGAAAGCATATGACAGGGTGCCTAGAGGAGTTGTGGTATTGTATGAGGAAGTTGGGAGTGTCAGAGTAGTATGTAAGAGTGGTACAGGATATGTACGAGGGTAGTGTGATAGCGGTGAGGTCTGCAGTGGGAGTGACAGATGTGTTTAAGGTGGAGGTGGGATTACATCAAGGATCAGCTCTGAGCCCTTTCTTATTTGCAATGGTGATGGACAGGTTGACAGACGAGATCAGACAGGAGTCTCCATGGACTATGATGTTTGTAGATGACATTATCTGTAGTGAGTAGGGAACAGGTGGAGGAGACTCTGGAGAGGTGGAGATATGCTCTAGAGAGAAGAGGAATGAAGTTCAGCAGGACTAAGACAGAATGTATGTATGTGAATGAGAGGGAGGATAGAGGAATGCTGAGGATGCAGGGAGTAGAGGTGGCAAAGGTGGATGAGTTTAAATAGTTAGGATCAACAGTTCTGAGTAATAGTGAGTGTGGAAGAGAGGTGAAGAAGAGAGTACAGGCAGGATGGAGTGGGTGGTGAAGAGTGTCAGGAGTGATTTGTGACAGACAAGTACCAGTAAGAGTGAAAGGGAAGGTCTACAAGAGGGTAGTGAGACCAGCTATGTTATATGGGTTGGAGACAGTGGCATTGACAAAAAGGCAGGAGTCAGAGCTGGGCGTGGCAGAGTTAAAGATGTTAAGATTTGCACTGGGTGTGACGAGGATGGACAGGATTAGGAATAAGCATATTAGAGGGCCAGCCCAGGTTGGAAGGTTTGGAGACAAAGTCAGAGAGGCAAGATTATGTTGGTATGGACATGTGCTGAGGAGAGATGCAGCGTATATTGGGAAAAAGATGCTAAGGATGAAGCTGCCAGGTAACAGGAAAAGAGGAAGGCCTAAGATAAGGTTCATGGATGTGGTGAGAGAGGACATGCAGGTGGTTGGTGTGACAGAGCAAGATGCAGAGGACAGGAAGAAATGGAAACAGATGATCCGCTGTAGTGACTAGTATCAGGAGCAGCCGAAAGAAGAAGAAGAAAAAGAAGACTGGCTGGAAAAGAGAACTTGTGACATTAATAAATATTAATAGTTCTTACTAATGTGAAGGATGAGCAATGAGGTTTGTTGCTTATTTGTGGATCTAGCAAAGATAAGAAAAAAGGGGAATGAAGATAGATAATCATTAAGGCTCACAAGATGGACCATATTCTGACATTTGAGACTATCAATTAGTGTACAGACTTAACAATATTTGATGGTTTCCTTTCTGTTTTGTCATTCACCTTTATATTCATATATTGACCTATATGAGCAAGATCTACTTTTCTTCCTTGTTAATATGTATAGAAAGAAGTTAACATGCATAGAGAAAGATGCTGTTATAGTATAACTTTTTAAGGAAGCATACAGTCATATTTCTAAATCTCTGAGATTTTATAAGATTTAGTGGAAATGACATGCATATCCTTAAATATACACCAGAATATGGGTGAATCTTTTGAAATTATAATAAGGAAGCAGATTGGGTGGCACTCAACATGGGGGCAGGAAGAAGTTCTGGGAATTAAATGAACCAGAAATTAAATAATATTATAGTAGACATGCTAAATCCTTTCTATGATATTAATACAGGTTTAATTAATGGTCCTGAGATTAATTATACCTGAATTATCTATTCAACTAAATCAGAAATTAAAATCATATGCATTTGTTCAATTATGGAAAAACTTCTTATATAATAATAATCAAATTATTTATTATTATTTTAGAACACCTGCAAACCTTTCATGCCAAGATAATAATGTCTATAATACTCAGTCTCTTGATCAACTATATAGTTAATAGAAATGAATTCATAGAATAACTTGGTAAGTTATATATTTTATTTTATTCTCATTTTTGTTCGAGGCAACTGTTTAATGATTAGAGCTAATATTATTAGGGTTGCTAATTTTCAATAGTCTTAGGATTTTCTAATTTACAAAAGGCCACTCTTTTATAAGTGAGGTAGGTATTCTGTGTTCTGATGTTCTTATAGTTTTAAAAATAATAAGATAGATTAGGCTATTAGTCTGTCTTGATAATTTATAAGGATGGATATAATTTCATTTTCTATGTTTAAACTTGATATATGAATTTTTCTAGATCCTTTTATTTATTAGAGAACCGATGTTACATAATTTATTTCTTATTTGTTTGCTCATTATAGCTTTTACAGATGTTTTGCTAATCTTTTTGGTCTTACTGGAAGATAGTAGATATGAATAATAAGGGATAATTCAACTGGGTGTTTTTAATTAGACTAGGAATGCAGTGGTTTACATGGATAAAGTTTTTTTTTTATTATTCAGGTATAGTTTTAACTTTTTTCCATATGTTTCAAATTATCGCTAACTATTTAGATATAAATGTTAGTAATATAATATGGATAAACATTTTGATTAGTTCATTGACATTTGAAAACTGCAACATTTCCTCTAAGGTTTATAAGAATAATATAATAATAAAATTAGCAAAGATTTCCATTTTAAAAACAAATTGGAGTTAGCACTCATTTCCTTAAAAGTTAAAGGTCAAAATAATGCTAAGAAAATGGCTTGCTTAATAAAATATTTTGCTATCAACAAACATCAAATTATTTTATTGCAAGAAACTCATATTAGTCACCTGGAAAAAATAAATACATTCCCAACCAATATGAAATATTAACCAATCAACATTTAAGAGTAAGGGGAGATGAACAGTGATGCTATTAAAAATACATATATAATGCCAAAGATAATTGATAAATGTGAAGATCAACCCTGGGATTCAAGAAGCTCGACGCAAGGACGGTTTTAGCCTTGCGCTGAGCATCCTCACTACAGATGGTGCAGCAGCGCCATATGAATATGTATGAGGGCACGCCGCCACACCCTCGATGTGCACAGGAAACATGTGCGAGTGCAGGGGGCATGTACAAGTGCTCTATGGAGGCGTAAACATGCCCTGACATTTGCATAACCTACTATGCCTACTAGAAGAGCCTGCCTCTAATAGTAAGTCAATAATTCAGTGTCCGTGGATACCGAAATATATGTTAAAACATACAAGAATGTCCACGAACAGTGAAATAAATTCGAAGTAGTAAACACACAAGCACATAGTGGAATGTTGAGCCCTGTCCCTAGAACTTTCACAATTAGATTCCCAGTGTCCCTATTATACATTTGAATTGCTGCAATATCAAAGGTGTAAGCAAAGTGCAGCATGTTTGCGCCTCGCTGCCCTCCGCCGAGTGTAGCTTACTCATCAAATTCATTCAAATAGAGAAAAACATGTGGAATCAACGTAAATGTCAATAGTGTAGTGTTTAGAGCATCCGCCTAACAAACAGGCATTCACGGCTTAAGCCCAACAATAGCACATATAATTTTCCATGTGGATTGAATGTCATTTTGCTGTAAAACCGACATAAGAGTATCGCATGAGATATTTAACTAAATGTCATTCAGGAAGTAAATGCACACACAGCCAGGAGATGGAACAGCTTGTTGTAAGTTCACCAAAGCAGATTCAATAAATCCAGGTAGGCACCAAACGAATTCAAATAATTCCTTTATTCAGAACCACAGAATGATAACACACAAGCGCTTTCGCTCAGACAAATTCTGAGCTTTATCAAGTGACACCATGCTGTTAAATCAGGTGTCTTATATACCTTGAGAATCCTAAATTAATTAGGAAGCACTGCCAATTGACATTTTAAAGAGACTGTGCGCTTTTCCACATGTTTAAAAATTCCATTAAAACAAAATATATAAAAATAGTGTTAGAGTATGCTTAAAATAATGCATTAATGCATCTATTACTGCTAAAAATGTTAATAACATAAAAATAAACAAAACATTATACACTATTTCCCTGATGTTTAGCTTTGTAGTAAAACTTGCTGTGTGCAAAAATCTGCACTTCTTTTGAAAATTGAAATAAGATGGAATGACTTGACATACCAACTGTTGTTCATATAATTGTGATATAAAACTAATGCCCAATGTGGGTATGATAATATTTTCTTGGCCTCGTTGACAGCCCTGTTAGAAAAAGAGAACAGTATATCTTGACTAAACTGAACTGTGCTATACAATAGGTCATTCCTTAACATAGACTTTGTGTGATATAACATTAAGTAAAAAACATGTCTGTGTGTATGGATGCTTGTCATAAATAATTATATGAGGAATATCAAACTAAAGTCTTGCCCTTCTTAAATGTCATTCAATCAATGTGGCACTGTCATAATGAATAAGGCACTAGTAAGCAGGTGTAAGCACAAATAAGCAGCAGTAAACGTATATAGGTACCAGTAAGGAAGTCTGAGTGCACTTGCGCGGGTCTAAGCAGTGCCCAGCATAGGAAATGTATATAAGTATGTACAGATATATAATATATATATATATATAAATATATATATCTATATATATATATATATGAAGAAAGAACGACGTAACAATTATGCATACAAAAGGAATGAGAAGGGAATCAACAGCAACCCCAGTATTATATAGCGCTGTCAGCTAATGTCATATCAAGCTGGGCAGGAGTGAGCAAAGCACTGCTACTCACACCACAGGCAGGATATTACCAGTGGGAGTAACATTGTTGAAATGCTAAGTTTACTTTACACACAGAGGGTAGTCCCTGGTGGGACTACCCAAAAATTGATAGGCTATTTGGTCATCCGACCATTACACAAGCAAGGGCAGGTATTTCAAGGACTGAATGGTGGGAGAGTCTGAGAATACATGGGTTGGGACAACATACATGTAGGGCCCCTAACACTTGGGAGAGGGCAATGTGTGGAGGTGTGTCATGGCCGTGATAGCAACTGGACAATGGATGGTATGCGTGTATGTTGAACTCGGGTGGGGTGGAGGAACTATGGGTATGAAATTATGGATCCAGGCGCGCCAGGGTTGGATGGGCTGGTTCTAATTGGACCGCCCATTTGGAGGTCAGCGAGTTCGTTATAAGTATATATGCATACACACATGCAGACATCTGTATGTAGAAGTACATTCTCTGTAACACATTCATTCCATTTGCAGACATAAATAACATGAATGTGCCCTTACAAACCTCAACAGCAGTATTGCAGTGTCATGTTAACGGGAATAAGGATGTAATGAAGTATAGAGTCTAATCTTGACATAAAGACATGTGTGTCCCATGTGGGACAACCCCAAAATTGCGAATAGCGCCCTTTTGGTCGCTCATGTCACCAATGCTTGTGGACTAAAAGTTTGGGAGTTCTGAGGATACGTGGAGTGATTCAACTGATGGGTTGGGTCTACAGGAGTAGGGAGTGACCAATGTGTAGTGGTGTGGATACATCGCGACTCCAACTGGAGAATGGATGACTGCAGTGTTAGGCAGGCTTTGGGGTGGGTGTTTGGGGAACCAGGAGCCATGAGTATATGGGTATATATGCAAATGAAGCAGCACAGCAATAGTGTATTGGTTAGAGCAACCGCCTAACGAACAGACATTACCGTTCTGAATCCCACTGCATCACATACCATTTATCATCGGTAATCTGTACATGAACATATTGCGACATCTGTCCACTGTATAACCTGCAAAATAACAATTAAAAGTGAATTGGAGCGAAGTGTCAGTGTCATAATGAATCAGGCACTAGTAAGCAGGTTTAAGCATATATAAACACCAGTAAGCATGTGTAAGTGTGTTTGCGCGGGGTATGCATTGCTTTACAAACACACACACACATATATATATATATATATATATATATATATATATATATATATATATATATATATATATATATATGTATATATATATATATATATATATATATATATATATATATATATATATATAGTTGCAGACATATACATATACGTAATATATATATATATATATATATATATACACACACATATGTATATATATATATATATATATATATATATGTGTGTGTGTGTGTGTGTGTGTGCATAGATATACACAGATATACAGCTATGATAGGAAACAGCACACAGGAATGACATATGTTCACAGGCTATGCCAATGGAAGTGAGGGGCCCAAGCAAGAAACATGAAACACGTAGCATGACCTTCCACCTCCCCCCAGCCGGATATGGGAAACATACACACAAACCTGCAAACAATGTAAATAGTCCACTGCTCCCCAGACCACAGGCAGGATACAACCAGGGGGGGTACAGAGTGCACCCGTGAAATCTAATCTTGGAACACAGACAGGAGCGTCTCTTGCGGGACACCCCAAAAATTGACAAGACCAAAAGAAGGTGATACACCGACCATTCTGGCTGGGGTGTATACATACCCAGAATGCAAGGATGGGAAAGCCTGATGACCCATGGGTCGAGACAATTGTATGACATGGGTCCCGTGAAGTGGAGAGTGGGCAGCGTGTAGTGGTGTGTTCGGAACCAACCAGGACCCAGAATAAGGATGGGTGCTGTAGAGGAGGTGGGTGGGGGAACTATGGGTAGCTACTTATGGGTCTAGGTGTGCAGGCATTGGCTGATGTGGGCCTATATGGACAGCCCCAGGGATGTAAGCAAATGTGTTCATTGTGCAGAGGCATTGCCCAACGAGCAGCCACACCCACTACGAGACTCACTGAACCAAAGTGTAATCTATATGGCAAGGAACGGAATAACCAAATGTAGATGTATATATGTAGAGATATGTGTGTGTATATCTACCCATAGCAACATAGAGATAAGCCTCTCCCTCTCCGTAGTACAAATATATACATACAGAGACAGAATACATATACATACCTACATATAGATATATACATATGCAGACACCCATAGACCCATATGTTGTTATATATATATATATATATATATATATATATATATATATATATATATATATATATATATATATATAGATATATATATATATTTTATATTTATATATGGGTTCACTACACATTACCAAAAACCCACAATACCGACGCCCATACACCCGAGACCAAATACCTAAAAGACTACAAGACCGACGGACCACAAGCGCGAAATTCAAAATTGCGAACTTTTGAAACACATACAGTACACACATACACAAACACACAGCTTCCCCCCACAATCAAATGAATAAACTTACACTATATTTAAGCAGGGGGGCAAGCCCACCTGCACCCCCACACCCCCCTACTTTAGTATTCTAACTCTGAGATCGCACAAACACACACACAAGACAAACTCACACCCACACATTACAGTCCCTCACACACATACCACAGTCACAACACACACTAAAGCCCCTCACAAACACACTTACACACACATGCTTACCTGAACCGCAACACCAGAAGTGCTAACTCAAAATCTCCAAACATCGGGATTATGAAATTCGCGCTTCTGGTCTTGCGATCATCTGGTCTTTCGATGTTCTGGTCTCAGAATTCCGAGCGTCGGTAATATGGGTGTTAGTGAACCCATATATATATATATATATATATATATATATATATATATATATATATATATATATATATGTAGACGGCAATATATAAATATATACATGTATGCATAAATATACAGATATATCTGTATATATATATATATATATATATATATATATATATATATACATATGTGACTGTAAATATACACATGTATATAGCTAGGATATGATACAGCAGTTACGAGTTACATATGCTCACAGACCATGCATATGGGGTTGAGGTGTCCAATAAACAAAAGTGTAACACATAGCATCAACCCCCCCCCCCCCCCCCCCCCAGCTAGGCTGGTGAGACATACAGACACACAATAAAAGTAAACACACCACTGCTTCCCAGACCACCAGCAGGATACTACCAGTGGGAGAGACCTGCCAGGTCTAATCTTGAAACATAGACATCGATGTTCTTTGTGGGACACCCAAAAAGTAATGATCATCGGAGTCAGTCCCAGTAATGATTCATCAAAACAGGCTGTAGACGTACTCGGACTAGTAGGTTGTGCAAGCCTGATAACCCATGGGTCGACACAATGTACGACATGTGTCCTGACACGCAGGAGTGGGCAGTATGTAGTGGTGTGTTTATACCCCACCTGCACTCACAGTAAGGATGAGTGCTGTAGAGGAGGGGCAGGTGGGGGAACTATGGGTATGCAATTATGGGCCTAGGTGTGCAGGTGTTGGCTGGTGCATTCGTATTAGGACCGCCCCAGGGATGTAAGTAATATTCCAAAATGGGCATAGCTGATGCCCATACCTCTCAACCACTAAGAGCAAATCCACTGGACAGGACATAAACCACTGGGGGAACAAATAGGGATCATACCTCTGAACTGTCCCCGATTTCCAGGGACGTCTCTGATTTCGACTCAAATTCTAACTCTGTCCCACTTAATCCCTCCTAAAACTAGTGACTTTTGGAGGAAAGGTGGTGAATTACATGTAATGAATAATGACAACAATTAAGAGTTATAAACATCATTTACCTCAGAAAATGTGTATGAATTCATATGCTCTGAGTCTGTCAATGTGTCAGATTAATAGCACTAATAATTTAAATGTGTCCATGATGTTGTTATGACGTGCCCCTGATTCAGTTGATATTTGTCCCCAATCTTTTGAGAGGTCTGATAGGGACAGAAAGCACATATTCCACTTACAACCTTGGAAAGATTATAGAGTATTAGGTATGCAGTAGCATGACTCGACTGAAGGATGTGGGTTCCAAAATCCAATTGCTTGTTTGTATTGAACAGTGTCAGTTCCCATGTATTAGCCAGACAGGTGCAGATTGTAAGAGGAACACTCCAATAATATGAATCAAACTCTGGACAGGCCGTGGATTCCGTGCAGTTGAACAGCATGCTTTTGCCTAATGGGCAGCCATTCTCGATACTGTAGGCATGTAATCTGATGTAATAGGCATCACAAGGTAATACTGTAGTCCTCACTCCCACCCAGAGGTGTGAGTGTCAGATGCAAACACCAAATGCAGTGCATTTGCAAGTGCGGGAGCAAGTGGGTTTAAGCCTGTTTGGCCACCAGTATGCGAGTATTACACTGGTGAAGCAGTATAGAGTCTAACTGAGTGTAAGAACCTGTAACCGGAGGTTAGCATTGCTTAGCTCTGCGCAAACCCATGCACACCTGCTCACAACTGCTTTAATGTGCCTTAATCACTCCATATCCAACAGCCTTGTTCTGCCCAGCAACAAAATAAACGGCCTCTGCAAGCCTCGAAACCAGGACTCTGCACACACAGCTATTATGATTTACCACTAAGCCATGGCAGATATACAGACATTGGATCTTATCACAAACATATCATCCAGTGCAGTCATTGAACAGTATAGGAAATGTATTCCATCATGTAGATGTATGTGTGAGTGTTTATGTCCAGCATATAGATACATACATATATATAGATATATCAGGAACATCCCATGTGACAACAAAGCATTACAAAGGAATGAAAAGGGAAACACCAGCAACACCTGTATTATGTAGTGGTGTTGTCCTATGTAATATCAAGACTCCCTCAGACAGACATGTGTCATTAATACATGCAAACATTTGTACATTGGCCAAATACATCACTCTGTGCATTTTATTTACATTAACACAACAGTTCCTGTCCAATCATTATGTGAGAACAGTACTCTTACAAGGTGCTGCGTGAGACAACATCATCATGAAAAAGGTAAATGGGGTAACCATACAGGGATCGGTAGTGTTGTGTGTACAATGGGGTTGTCTGCATCATGTGTACCTGGAACCTTTAGGAGTCATGTGCATACCAGGATCATGTGCCTGAGAGACAGGGGTGAGGACAACTGGAGTATGTTGTGATGCATATTAAAAGGGTTACATGTGTCCAGTGGACACATGTGTGAAATGGACAGCTATGTATGGGGCAAATGTTGTTCTAGGAACTGATTGGCCTTTTGTTTCTGTAGGGTGAGAGTGGGATGTGGGAGAAGGAGAGTAGGTATACTCGTGGAGGATAGGTTGGGTAGGATGACAGACAAGACAGCATACAGAGTCGGTATATGACACATGTGGGGGGATACACCTTGTACAGGGATGGGTGAAGGGTGTTCAGCAGTCACAAGCTCATGAGCCCACAGATGGAAACAGTGGGACAGAGGTCCCCAGCCATGGGCAGCCACCACTGCACCAAAGCAGCCACAAAGGTGGCAGTGCTCGGGGCTGTCTAGGAGGGGCAGGCTCACCCGGTAAATGTGACACTCTGCCCTTGAGCTGGTGTATCTGGCCTCAAAACTCCTTATTGAGCCCCCAACGCACCACATCCGGGACTGTATGACAGCAGACAAGTTCCTGTCTGGACTTGCTTCCAGGGGGGACAAGCCCCATCCTCAGTGGCAGTTCCACCAGAAGGTGGTGCAGAGACAACAGAGGTGGAGGTCAAGGCTGGGCCCCAGATGTGCTGGTGCCCAATGCCATGGCCGCTGAAGTGGGACGGGAGGTTCTTCCGGGACCTCCAAACCCATACAGCCTATGGTGCTGCAGTTTTAACACAGATATGGCTTAGTAATAGTCAACAGCATTCAGGATTACTTCTAACAGCATGCATAGATATGACCATCAACCCAACACAATAGATAGTATACATTTGCAGAGGGAGCACAACACATGCATATATACTGCATGACATCTGTACAAAGTGTAGAAGACTTGTGACTGCAGCTATGAATAGTGGCCCATTATTGGCATGTCACTGAGAACCCTAAACAGTGACTGTCATACCACTGTTTCATGTGACATATGTCCAATCAGGGATGCGATGGCAGTAACTCTCCTCACTATCACCATGTACTGACTGCAATCCTCACACTATGCTCCTGCAGTTCATAGATGTGTGTTCAGTGAGTAAAACAGGAAACAAATGGTTCCACACACTGACCAGTCCACAGATGGTCCTACAGATGGGGGTTCCCTCACAAACAGAGCACTGTCTTGTCAGTTTTAAAACATGCAGAATAGCCATTAACACACACAACTTGTTAAACTGGCAGTAGTCTCAATGAAGCATAGCTACACTTGCATGCTGTAGTCATGTCTGGCACATCACCCTCCTGTTTTTAGGCTATTTTCCACTGTGTATGTTGTTTGAGGAGCATCCAGATATCATCTGTGATGCCATTTACCAAACACCAGATCCAGGTTCCACTCACAGCGACTGAAATGGGCAAATACTAACATGATGTTCCTAGATATTGTACTGTGTTTCCATGCAATTGGCTATGGGAACATCATCACAGCTGTTCCACATGCAATCAGCTACAGAAGAACTGCAATAGGTGCAGGGGCCATCACCTGATCATGACCATCACTTACAAAACACAAGCTGCTGCTGAGCAGGTGTACAACTCCACATCCACCAGAGAGTGTGTGGGAGGGACAGACAGAGGCAAAGTACATCATAGAAGGGCTTGGAGACTAAAACCTAAGCATCATCTGTCACACACCTACCAGTACAGGGGTTAAACACCTGACTGACTAGTCTTTACTATTACAAGTGCATGCAGTTACTCCATGCGCCAAAAGCTGACATGTTGGTGTGATGTAAGAACATTATGTGTGCTGGTGAGCGACATCTGCAACAGAGATATAGTAGACATACATTAGGTGTAGCACACATGACTGTCCACAGGAACTGTTGTCATTGTCAAAACAACCACACTGTCTAATGGACTCACACTGACACACTTTGCCAGGCCCACAAATACACTTCCTAACTACTTAGTTTGCCACACTGCAGTAATGCACAGGTACTACATGCACCACAGGGGATATCCGGAGGTTCTATGGGCCAAGGCATGTGAACGTGTCTGACATCAGTCGGTATGCCAGTGGGAGTTATACTGGGTGTGACTGTGGTTGGGAGCATCATACCCCATACGCAGACACAAGGTGCCAGTACTGACATGCATGTGTGCATTGCTTCATGGGTGTGTAGTGGTTGGCTGTGCAAGATGGCTGTACAAGGCTGGGTGAGGGGTAATCCTTGGCATCACGCCACCCAACAATGGTGTGCAGTGTGGTACAGGGGTGTAGTGTCTGCAATGTCCCACACAGATGAGTATTGCATGAACTATCCTAATATCCTGGCTACCATTGTGTATGGCCATTGCTTTGCAATGCATGCCATGTCTGTGTTTGATAGTCCTTGACATGGGCATTGCCTGGGATGTGCACGTCCCACAATAATGTACAGTGACATGTACAAGTGTACCTGGTTTGGCTGGCACATGTTGTGTACACAGACTGTTATCCTCAGATATGCCAATACTGGCCTGGTGTGGCAGGACCTGCTTATAGACAGCAGGTTGACCCTGCACCTGCATTGATAGCATGATACAGGTATTCCCTGGTGTCAGTGGCATCAGTCCATACAGGGCATGTGTGTAAGGCATGGTATGGCCTCTATGGATCACATTTGATAGCACCACATATGTTGCAGGCATCCAGTGGGGAACATAGTGAAGGCACATTGTCCGCAATTATGTTCCTATTGTACTGCTGTACAGGGTGCCATGCCCTCTGCAGCCCATTGCAATCACATCATGCCTACTATCTGTCATCAATGTGCAGGGTACTAGCAACATAGTGGGATATTCTAAGATAGTGTGTTTGTGTATGACACATGGGTTCAGAACGTATTCCGGGTAATAGTAGGGTTGCATACTTTGTTCACCAGGCCTTTTGCCAGATGTAGGGGTATGGCTTGCCAACACAGTCCCTTGGCTGACTGACACCTGTACTCCTCATGAGGTGGACATTGTGACATATAATACGGACACCATATAGGAAAACCACAAAATCCACTCCCCAACATGTTCAGTGGTTAGACACTCACAGCCACATCCACACAGGTTCTGACTGAAAAACACACACCTGCCATGTCTTGGAATAGAACCCCTA